>NC_048595.1:444303501-444548501 GCF_003668045.3 Cricetulus griseus
CTGTTCCCACTCATGGCTGACAGACACTAAAGATTATAATAGATGGTGGTTATCCCATAGCAAGAAGCCTCCAGCCTGTTGCCTAGAGCCCTAAGTCTCTGGCTTCTAAAGTCTGAAACAACAGAGCCCTAATATTCAAGGTTTGAAGCTGTGAGTCTCTGGGTCTGCTCTCCCAGCACCTAAGTCACAAGGTCCAGGACTGCCAGCATTGGAACAGCCTCTCCTCACCTATTCATGATTTCTATCTGAACAAAAGCATACAGGTCAGCTGACCGGAAATAAAATCCCAAACATAGTCAAAGAACTACAGTCATGCTTGTATGTCTGGATCCTAGAGTGAGACATTTCCATATGGGATCAAACCTACAACCACAGCAAAGTGGCTCAAATCTACAGCTCAGGGAACCATTTGTCCCTGCTGGGGTGGAAGAAGGCATAGGAGAACATAACTACCAACTGGGAGAACACCCTTGTAGACCTGACTTTCATAACCCACCTAGGGCTTGGGGGAAATTTAGCCTAGCCAGCCAGAACTCAAAAATGACAGACCCAGGGAAGACAGGAGTCCCCTTTGGCAAAGCTGCAAGACAAGAACATAGAATACTTCTAGTTTACCAAACCTGTAAGGACTGGTATGAATTGGAATAGGTGGCAGGGATGTCAGCCTTCCCATGGTCACAGACCTTCCCAATAGTCATAACCCCCCATGGTCATAGCCTCCATAGTCATAGCCCCAGTGATCATGAGCCCAAGGGCAGCCTTCCTCAGGTCATGCGAGTGGCAGATCTCCACTCCATGGAGGTCCATTCCTGAGAGGAGACAGTAGGGCCCAGAGACTCTACCAAGGCTGCTGCTAGAACCCTTATTACATAACACTGGTCACTGGGGACCATGAGAATGCAGTCTCATGTCTTTGACTTTTGGGCTCATGAAGGCCTAGCCCTAGAACAGCGCTCACCATCAACTTTTGAAATCTGCGCTTGTGGTGGTTTGAATAAAAATGACCCCATAGGCTCATAGGGAGTGGCACTGTTAGGAGGTGTGGCATTGTGGGAGTAGGCGTGGCTTTATTGGAGGAAGTGTGTCTCTGGGAGTAGTTTCAAATGGTCAAGCCGATGTCTCTCTCTTCCTGCTGTCTGCCAGTCTAGATGTAGAACTCTCAGCTACCTCTCCAACACCACACATGGCAACTGCTTCCCATCATGACAATAATGGGCAAAACCTCTGAACTATAAACCAGCTCCAATGAAAAGTTTTCCCTTATGAGAGTTGCCGCGGTCATGGTGTCTTTTCACAGCAATAGATACCTTAAGATGGCCCTCAAATGTGGTGGCATCTCTGTCCTGCCTGCAGGTCCACAACCAACACCACCTCCAAGCTAGCTACTCCATTTTTAGGTTCATACCTCCCTAAGGTCTCCCCTGCACCTCCACAGCAGGCCCTGGGGCAGTCCTGGGGCTTGATGGGTCCTGCTCAGCCCTTGCCCAGCACCTATTGCTACACTAGCATAGGCAGGGCAAGAAGACAAGGAGAATTCTGGGAAGTGTAGGCAGACAGCAGATGCCATGTGAGACCAGGAAGGTAGGATGCACTGGACCCTTCTCCGGTAGGAGAAGACCATGTGGAAATACTTAGATTACTAGAAATGGGTTAATAATTAAGACAGAGCTATAAGAAGCTCTAGTCATCGGCCAATAGTTTCATAATTAACATAGCGTCTGTGTGTTTATTTAGGTCTTAAAGGCTGAGGGACCAGCAGGGACAAAGAACCTCATGTTACACACTAGCCCTTGTCTTTCCTAGGACAGAAGGTGGTCCTTAGTGGTAAAGCACCTATGCAGAGGTAGCTTGGCCCTGCCCCAGTGTCAGGTAGCCAGGAGGAACAGTATGCGAGACCCTACTCACAGACATCACCCCCAAAATCATGCTGGGCCATGACATCCCAACTATATATATCGGCACCCCAAGGGGACCCCTGCCTTTCCCATCCTTACCCTGCTCTGATGATGGCTCTTGACACCAGGCAGAGAGAGGCCAGCTGCCTGCTATGGAGCACACATGGCCATCCCCTCCCACTAGGTCTCAGGCTAGGGTGGAGACAAGGACAAGGAGCAGGTGGGAAAGGACAAGGCTGGGGTCTCCACAGCTGCCCTCAGCTTCTGAACTGTGCAGCTGGTTCCACAGGGCTCAGGAATCCAGGCCAGTGCAGGGCTGGGCAGTTTTACAAGCAACTTCAGAAGAACTTGTCCCACACCCTGGAGGCCCACGCTGCAGAGACACTGGCTGTGTCTGTCTGAGCCTTCAGATCTGAAGGAAGGCATAGACTGAGGAAATATCCAGGCCTGCAGCATGGCCGGGGTGGGAAAGAAACACTGGTCCACAGGGACCTCTCCCCGTCCATGCCTGTGTCCTCGAGACCCTGCCATGGCCTCCAGATCCACCATGAGGAGTCTTGTCTTCTTTGTGTCCCAGCGTCTTAGGGAGTCCCAGACATTTGGGCACTGAAGGCCCTGCCTTGATCTCATGGAGAGGATTTTATGAACATCTAAATGCCCTCAGCTAAGAAATGCTGCAGTGAGGAGGGCAGCAGGAAAGTCCTGGGGTCCTGCCAGGGCCACAGTGTGCTAACACCCTGGGCCCAGCCCTAGACTCGCCTCCCCCCTAAGCTAAGCTTGTCTTTGGAGCTGTCAGCACCCACCTCAGATTTCGGGCAGAATCAAAACCTTTTTAGAGTTTAGGAGAAAAAAATCTTGTGACTTTTTTTTTCAAATAGTTTGGGCTTGGCAAGTCTCGAGTTGTATTTTGCCAAGCCCTCCACCCTCCTATAATTTAAAGGAGGAAAAAGCACAAGAGACAAAACCACTGTGCATTCCGAGGGAGCCGCGGTCTGCTGTTGCTACTGCCACGATCCTCAGCATTATCCAAGCAGACAGGCCCCTCCCCAGCTCTGTGTGCTTACAGCTTAGGTTAGGGCAGGTTAGGTAGCTTAGTTTAAGTAGGTTACTTTGGTTTAGTTGCTTAGTTTAGAACCGTCAATGAGATGATCTCTAAAGGGAGTTGGAGCCCTCCCAGCCCAGGTCACGGTGGCCAAGTGAGGCCTGAGAAGAATCACTGGTTGTCATGCAACTAAGTCAGCGTCTGGGGACCAGGGATAAAAGGAGCAGCCTATAGCAATTCTTGAAAGGAGGCCCAAGCTCTGAGACCAGTCCTCCACACTGTTCAGAGTCCCTTAGCGAACCTTTCCCTGGACCCCCTCAGCATCCCCTCCCCTCCCCCCTGGGAAGGGACAGACAAGCAGATGCCACCCTGGGGCCCCCAAAGTCTCAGCATCCTTAGCACACAGGAAGGGGCTGGGAACACAACAGACTTTGGGGCATGGAGATTGCTTAGCCTGAGATTGGTTGTGTTGGGGGGGGGGCAGTGAGGAAGTCAGGAGGGCAGGAGGTGAAGGGTAGCTTCTCCTCAAGATGATGGCCCCAAGCCAGAGTCTTGAGCAAGCCCGGACAGCAGGACTCCAGGTGGACAGAGACCTGGCTAGGCTTTAGCAACAAGCAGAGTCCTGGGGTCACTTCCTACTCCTACCTGGAGCTGTGTGTGCACTGGTGTGACTGCAGTGGGGGATGGCCAGGGCCCTAGGCCATCTGAAGATGAGCACCCCGCCCTGTGGCTGCCTCTGAGCCACAAGCCCGTGTGTAATGACAAGGCCGGCTGGCCTGTCCCTAGGGCCCAGAGCCAAGCATCAACAATTCTGAGCAGTGGTTTTGCTCTCTTTCTGACAGTACTGGGGGTGGGAGTCTTCACTCCCACTGTATATCCAATTTTCCATAGCAGCTGAGAAACAGAGCTCAGAAGCAATCAAAACTAAGAAACAATGGACAGAAGCACCCAGCCTTCACTCAGGTGTTTGTGTCCCCAGCCCCCAGACAGCCCTTGTGCCTACATCTGAGTATAGCTTGCTAAAGTTGAAAAGACATGGTAAGAGCTAAGGAGATGACTCAGCAAAGTGTTTGCCATGCAAGCATGAAGACCCAAATCAAACACCCAGTACCCAAGAAAAAAGATGGGCACAAAGGCATGGACCTGTAAGCTCTGGAGCGGCATAGAGGAGGAGCCTTGGGGATTTCTGGTTAGCTAGCCTATTTTTTTGTAACTGCTATTCTTATATTTGTTGACTTGGTTTTTATTTGCTTTATTTTTTGCCACTGTGAAAGATGCCGAGAACAACTTAAAGGAAGAACTCTGTGTTTGGCTCATGGGTTTGGGCTTCAAGTCCATGGTTGCTTTGCTCTGCTGTTTCTGGGCAGGGCTGAGGCAAAGCAACAGGGGTAGGAAAGGGAGGTTTCGAGGTGCATCTTCCCAGGCCAAGTGACCTGTCTCTCTAACTAAGTCCCAACTCTCAGTTTACTACCATCTCCCAATGAAACCATATGAATAAATCCACTGATGAGATCAGAGCTCTCGTGGTCCAGTCACCTCCCAAAGCTTAGTTCTGAGCACTGCTACATGGGACTCAGGCTTCAACACATGGGCCATTTGGAAAACATTTCATATCTGAACTACAAGAGTAGCAACAAGCACAGTCAAGGCAATCACTCTATGTGTGTGGGGGGGGGGGGTGTGCATGTGTGTGAGTGTGTGAAGTTTGCAACTCTGTGTGCAGGTGCTTGTGGAAACCTCTGGTGTCATTCCTCAGAAATGCCACCCACCTATTTTTAGACATTGGCGTAGAGCTTGTTCATTAGACCAGCCTGGCTGGTCATCGTGCACCGAAGACCTGCCTGTTTCTGCTTCCCCATTGTTGGGATTACAAGCATGTCCCACCATGCCCTACTTTTTTAACATGAGTTCTGGAAGTTGAACTCAGGTCCTGGTGCTCACAAAGCAAGCACTTTACAACTGAACCACAGTCCCAGCCTCATATAGTATAATTTCATAAAAATGAAAAACCTAAGTATTTTTAAATCAAAAGTGCACGCATTACAGTAGCTGAGACAAACAAACAAACAAGACCTGCCCAAAAATCAAGACAATTAAAATCCCGTTGTGGACAGGGCAGGACTCATGAAGTCTGACTGTTATCAGAGGAGCTATTGGCACTTGAAGGCTGCTGGGGGGTGGGGAGTTAGTTTTCTTTAAGGAGCTACCTAGGTCCAGTAGATGCTCCTACACCTGTGCACACTCAGACAGCACTAGACAGATAGTGGGCTTTAGAAAACAAAAGAATACTTGAAGTTGTCGGGGAGTGTGGTGTGGAGGGTTGATGAGAGTAACTGAAAAAGAGGACATGGGGTGGATTTGATCAAATGTGTCTGAGTACATGCATGCATGTATGGAATTTTCAAATAATAAAAAGATTATTTAAAGAATAAAAATTATCATTAAAGTCCAAGGTATTATCAACATAGATGCTATGTTACCTGTAAATCAGAAAGTGCAACCAAAAAAAAAAAACAAAACAAAAATCAGCCAACTTAGAGGCGCTGTGAGGTGCAAGGTTCATTTAGCCTGCAGCAACGACCGCTCTTAGAAGATGGAGGGCGCTGTTCCAGTTCACAAGCTCACAGTTGTTTACAACACCTAACTCTTTAAAAGAGACAAACAAGAAAAGTGCAAGCAACTCTCTATAATGAAAACCGTGAAACTTTGTTAAAGAGCAAACTAGCCAGAACATAAACTAACCAAAGGGAAAGATTTGAAATACACAGTAAATTCTGGGATGCAGACTCAATTTTGAGAAGAGATCAGTTCTCCCAGCAATAATCTATAAATTTGGAGAGATTTCCACCCGTATTTATGAAATTGACAGGTTGAGTTCAAGCTTCATGTGGAAACCATTTGAAAGAAAAACCAAGGCATTTTGAAAAGCATGAAATATGTATCCTGTAAAACACATTATTTTTTAAAAGTGTGGTCTTGTTCCCACTCCATACACAACAACCTAATGGGGCAGCTGGGCGTTGGTGGCACACGCTTTTAATCCCAGCACTCAGGAGGCAGAGGCAGAGGCAGAGGCAGGCGGATCTCTGTGAGTTCGAGGCCAGCCTGGTCTCTAGAGCAAGTTCCAGGATAGACTCTAAAGCTACACAGAGAAACCCTGTCTCGAAAAAAACAAACAAACAAACAAACAAAAAACCTCATGGGGCATCTTTAAGCAGTAGAACACGGCGTCTGAGAGCTGGACCAAACACCTGCCAACTTTTCACACAAGGACACTCGGGGATGCTCCCAGGGAATGCCCTCACAGACACATTCAAAGGTGAACTCTGCTAACTCTCCGCCCACCCAAATGACAATCAAACCAGAGCACTGCACAGTTCTTGAGTTCCAGCCATTTTCCCATCGTTTTGGAGATTTTTTAGTCAAATAGTGTGATTCTTAAGTTATTAGAAATCTGAAGTTGGCCAAAGTCTCTTTAATAAGTACCTTGCTGTTTTGTATTAGGGCTGCTTTCAAAATCTTTCAGGGGGAGAAGAATTCGGGCTGTTTGGTGGCATATAGTATGTTAACAATAATTCTGTTTATGACTGGTAGTATCATAAAAAGATATGCCGGATTTCTCAGAGTTTCATACGATCTATGCATTTTACCACAGCCAAGAAGCACATCTAACTTAAAATCTTTTAAATTACTATTATTATTGGTGCTGTCTCTCCCTCTCTCTCTCTCTCTCTCTCTCTCTCTGTGTGTGTGTGTGTGTGTGTGTGTGTGTGTGTGTGAGTGTGTGTGTGTGTCCATATACTCAGTGCCATCCATGGTGAGTGTGTAGAGGTCAGAGGACAATTTGGGGGAGTCAGTTATTTCCTTCTACATCGCATTCTAGAGATCAAACTCTGGTCGTCAGGCAAAGTTGAGCCATCTTGCCAGCCCAACATCTCTATTTTAAGGTCATAAAGGATACTCTTTGGAGATGTTCCAGGAACCCAGAGTTAACTCAAGGCTAAAAGGACTTAATTTAGAATTTGATTTGGGGAGCTATCAAAAATGTGAAAGTGTTTAAAGCACTTGCCTGAGGTCCTGGGTCACTTTGAGGCAAACCAACCCGGCAATGTGCAAAGTTTGTGTTTGTGTAGGAAGCTACAAAGAACTTAACATCTTTTAAACTTTCCTTGAATAAGCAAAGGGCAAAAAAAAAGACAACATAAACATGAAAAACTGATAAAATACAAAATCTCCATGCCTAAGCCAATTGCTTAAAAGTCAAAATAAAACAAACAAACAAAAACCCTTCATAATATTCAAGATCAAACCAAAACTCCAAAAACCTTTGTCCTCCTAATAGTGAAAGCTCCATGCCAAATTCCCATCAGTCTATCATTGAATTTATATTCTAATCATAAATAAATGCTGTCCGTCTTAGTATAAAACTACAAATAAAATTCCTTCTCTGTAGACCTTCAACTTTCTCTACACAAGGTAGCTGTTGGGGTTGTCTGATTGTTTGCTCATTTGCTTAGTTTTGAGACAGAGTCTCACTCTAATCCAAACTATCCTCCGACCTCAGCCTATAAATGCTGGGAATACAGTTGGGTGCCACCCGCCATTCCCGATTTTATTCAATCGGGTTTGATTTCCGTGTCTTTCTTCTTTTGTATCCCATAATTAAAACAAAAGTATTCTTTTTTCTTCTAATTAAAACAGGTCTTACAGACTTTTCCTTATTAAAATCGTATCCTTTCTTCTCTATTAAACATATTAGGCATTTTACATTAAGCATACATTAAGCATACCCCTCCATCCATGGTTTTGCTTTCCCCTTTTACAGCTACTGAGGGACAACCATGATCAAAAAATATTAATTGACAAGTTTATATAAGCAGTTGTAGTTTTAAATTGCACAGTGTTTTGAATAACAGGAAGAAATCTGATGTCATCTCATGTGTCACCCAGAATGGACATCTTTCTTTGTCCCGTGTATCCATGTTGTATATACCACCCACCTGCTAGTAACATAGCGACCTCCTCAGCTGTCAAACCTACTGTGTCAGCATGAAGAGTTGACAGAGAGACCATACCCACAAAGCTTGCACTACAGTGTATTGTTAAAGCTCCGCCACTTTGCCATTCGTGATTGCTCATCTCTTACCATGCCTAATTGCAAACCAAGCATTATCACGGGTTTGTATGTATAGGGAAAACAGTACACACAAGGACTGCTACTTCCATTGGTTGGAGACATGCCCTGGTAGCCCTTCAAATGTTTCCCCAATTGATACAGGGGACAACTTGTGATCACTTCTCTTGTCCCTATTATTTGGGTAGTTACAACTCCGTATATTAATCAGAATTTTAAACCAATAGTAATCTTAATATTTAGTGGAAACTGAGAAGCAGATTGGCCTCTGGGCATGCCTTTTAGGGCATCTTGACTGTGATAACTGAGGTGGGAAGATGGGCCCACCGTGAGTGGGATTCCCCAGATGAGCAACAGCATGTGTGCCCCTCTCTCTCTCTCTCTCTCTCTCTCTCTCTCTCTCTCTCTCTCTCTCTCTCTCCTGATGGTGGATATGATGAGATTACTGCTTCCAGCTCCATTGTCCTTGACTCCCCCACCACAATGGACTGTACCTTGAACTGGAAACCAAAATAAATCTTTTCCAGTGTGAGTTGCTTTGGTCAGATTGTATTACCACAGCAATAGGAAAAGAGACTAAGACAGTGCAGAGACCAATATCACTAGTTTCTATTTAGTAAGAAGCTGAGAAGTCAAATTTTGGAAGCACTGAAGATTTGGACAGATACTTTACCACAGAGGACAAGCCATCTTACATAACACCTAAATTTCAGGGCTACTCTGAACAAGCCCAAGTTCTGTTATTCTGTTTTATTTATTGCATGTGTATGGTTGTCTTGCCTGGATGTGTATCTGTGTACCACATGCTTGTGGTAGCCATGAAGGCCAGAAGAGACCGTTGGATCCCCTAGGACTGGAGTTACAGACAGTTGTGAGCCACCATATGGGTGCTGGGAATTGAACCTGAGTCTTCTAATAAAAGCAGTCAGCACTCTTAACCACTGAGCTATCTCTACAGCCCCTCTTTGAACCATCTTGTATTTGCAAGTCAAGCAAGGTTGGACTCCTGGAGGCCTGGCTGTCCAATGATTCCCTCTAGGCTCCTAGGCAGTATGCTTTGTGGCCTGTTGTGGCCACAACTTACAATCTTAAGTTACTGGTGCAGGTCTAACACAATACCACACACCAAGTAACTTATAAAGTACAGAAGCATTTCTCATGGTTCTGGAGGCTAGGAAGCCCAAGATCAAGAGGCCCACAGTCTTCCAAGATGACACTTTGAACACTGTGTCCTCTAGTGAGACAGCTACTATATCCTCACGTGGCTTAGAAAGACAGCAGCCCCACCCCTCCAGGACATTTACATCATGGCACTAATGCCACCACTGAGCCCTGGTCCCAACACTGCTGCCCTAGAGACTGTGTTTCCACATGAGTTTTGGAGAGGGATTCAAACTATAACAAGGTCTCCATGACAACATGGCAATGTTTTAGATGTATGAAGGGTCAACTGATCAGCACGGGCTGCAGATTGGAAACTGAGCCAATGGCTGGCCCCCTCCAGGAGCTTGGCAAGCTTCACTTCAGTTCAGTGGCTCCCCGTCCCTCTCCCTCCTGGTAAACATCCTAAAGGGACCCTCAGGACCTCATACACAGAGTGCAACCCAAGGCTTCTGAGGGTTGAGGAAGGAAGTTGGCCCTGGACAAGCCCTAGCATCAGGAAAGCCAATGCAGACTGAGGTTAAACTGAGGATGCTAGCTGCCAATGGCACCTTCCCTGTCACGAAGAGAGCTGGTTTCTCAGCATGGAGAGGACTGATGATACTCTATACCAGCATTCACCAAAAGGAAGAGGAATGATCTCTGACAGTACAGACGACCCCAGCACTCAGGAGAATGGGGCAGAAAGGCTGCAAGTTCAAGGCTGCCTCAAAACGAAAAGGGTGAAGGAGCTGTGAACACATAGCTCATTGATAGAGTACTCTATAAGCCCTAGCATGTACGAAGCCCTGGGTTGACCCTTCAGCAGAAAGGAGTTTCATTGCACATTGACTGGCAAGATTCAGGAGGCCAGCTCACTGTCTCCCTCTTCCCGTCCATAGCAGGGAGAGGACGGTTCGCCCTGTCCCCTCTCCTGTCCTGCAGTGAGGAAGAGGCTAGCTGGTTGTAACCAGGTCTTGGTGGACTAGCCTGGACAGAGCACTGGTGGTTGACTCCTGTCTAGCCTTCAGCTATCGAGGGCACCTCTTGCTTCTAATTGAGGTTCCAGAGACCTGCGCTGTCCGCCGACTCCTGCTCAGGGGAGATTTGTGGCACTGCAGGGCTCTCGGGGGCATTTTAGGTCAGGTCTCAGGGCTCTGAGGTTTCATCCTGGAAAACAGATCACTCAGCTTTTAGGGACAGGGAAGTGGCCACTGCATGGCTGTGTTCCACCACCCCCACCACATTCTAACTCTGGTATCCCATGCCGGAGCCACTTTGGAAGGATGGCAGTATCAGCCCTGCATGGAGCTGGCTGCACACCAGGCTGCCCGAGGCTCCACTCTACCAACCTAGCCCTCGGGAACAGCCTGTTCTGTGAGGCTTTACTGGAATAAGATTCACATAACAAAACCAGCAGAGAGCCATTTACATCACTGTGGGAAAAAATACCTATTCAGTTTCTCTGTCCTTTCTACAGTTGACCTTTTTACCTTTGGTTATAAAGCCTCTTTATATTTTCTAAAAACTACATCCGTTCAGGGGTGATCTGCAGGAGTTTGCTCTGAGCTTCTCGGCTGTCCTTTTACTTTTTTGATAACACTTCCTTGGTGCACAGTTTTTAATTTCGATGAAGCCGAATTTATCTACTTTTTACATTTTATTGCTTGCCAAACATCACAGCCAGGAATCCTTTTCTAAATCCAAGACCACAAAGGTTTTTCATCTAGGATTTTCTTCTAAGAGTTTTGTAAGTTTAGCTCGTTGAGGCTTTTGATCCATTTTGAGTTAATCTTTGTGTACGATGGGAGGGGAAAGCCTAACTCCAGTTGTCTTGGACTCACTTGTTAAAGAGAATATTCTTTCTCCCACTATTAGTCTTGGTATTCTTGTCCATGGCAAATGACCACAGCTGTACAGGTTTTATGTCCGATCCCTCAATCCCATTGGTCTGCATATTCCGTTTTTATCACCATAGCTTTGTAGTGAGTTTTTCACATGCGTCTCCAACTTCAATATGGAGACTTTAACCATGGCTATTCAGAGAGCAGCCTTTGCCTCCTCCGGTGCTCAATGGCTCACCTGATGATGTGACAGGCCAGCACCTCCACCACCTTCTATGGTCTCCAGTCCATGTTAAGAAGGAAAATGCTTAGATATGAGACCCTCGGGAAGAGTGAGGCTGTCATACCTGCTTCTGTAAATACACTTTGGCCAGGCTGTCACCAGAGGACAAGAGTCAAGGGCCAGGCCAGCTTGCAATGCCACCAGCCACCTCTAAGAGGGACACTCCACTTCCTGTGTCAACCCTCTCCCTGGCAAGAGTAGTTTGATTCGAGGCTAGGGCATGCAGCTGGATGTGGCTAGCTGGCTGGCTAACTCTTCATCAGGTCACTGCCATAGGCTATGGGTACCAGCTTCTTGAATTATAACCATCAGCTGGGGTTTGCTTCAGTAGTATTCCCCTCTCCTCCTCGTGGATTGGCCAATGGCTTTTTGTGAGCAACACCTCACACTCAGCACCAGGGCTAGACTCCTCTCCCACCTCCAGTTGTACCTGGCTAGGTAAGACCAGTCTCCCTGACTCATCCAGGAACCTGGAATAGACCCTCCCTCCCACTGAGCCCCTCAGCCTGGCTACCCTCAGTTAGACATACATCCCTGCGCTCACAGCAAGATGCCAGCACTCGCAGAGAAGTGAAGACCCTGATGTTTCCCCTCTCAGGGTCAAGAAGCTATGCCCCTGACCTGTGCAGTTCTACTGCCCTTGGCTCTTGCCCTCTAGAGACCATCTGGCAAAAGTGCTTTTATAGAAGGGAACACATATGACATACTGAGGCTCTACAGCCTGGCTCTCCAGGCTCTTGTAATGCCTCCCCTTTTGCAAGACTCCTCCTTAGGAGCCCCTCTCGTGCCTACAGTGTAGACCTTAGTCCTAACCCAATACAAACCTGATCCTCTGTTGTGGAATATTAGTTGAAGATGTGTTACATTTGTTTATGCTGTGGAACATTTGTTTAGTGCTGCAAAGATGTGTGGCATTCTTTTACGTTACATTTGTTTAACTCTATGAAGCTGTGTTATTTTGCCTGCCTAAAACACCTGATTGGTCTAATAAAGAGCTGAATGGCCAATGGTGAGGCAGGAGAAAAAGATAGGTGGGGTTGGCAGGCAGAGATAATAAATAGAAGGAGAAATCTGGGAAGAAAAGATCAAGGAGCAAGAAAGGATAAGTGCCAGGAGCTGGTAGTGCATGCTTCTAATCCCAGTACTTGGAAAGTAGAGGCAGGTGGATCTCTGTGAGTTTGAGACCAGCCTGGTCTACAAGAGCTAGTTCCAGGACAGCCTCCAAAGCTATACAGAGAAACTCTGTCTTGAAAAACCAAAAAGAAGAAGAAGAAGAAGAAGAAGAAGAAGAAGAAGAGGAGGAGGAGGAGGAGGAGGAGGAGGAGGAGGAGGAGGAGGAGGAGGAAAAAGGAAGGAGAAGAGAATTCCAGGGGCCAGCCACTCAGCTACACAGAAAAGCCCCAGAGTAAGAAGTAGAGAAAAGTAAAAGAAGCCCAGAGGCAAAAGGTAGATGCAGTAATTTAAGTCAAGAAAAGCTGGCAGGAAACAAGCCAAGCTAAGGCCAGGCATTTATAAGTAAGAATAAGTCTCCATGTATTTATTTGGAAGCTAGATGGCAGGTGCCCAAAGAGCCAAAGAGTTAGCCCCCAACCCCCCCCAAAAAAAAAACAAAACCAACTACAATCTTCCTCAGCCAAGTGTACAGCTTCCTCTCCAGCCTGCATGATGCTATCAGGAGTTACGGAGGCCACACCACCTCCCACCAAGCCTGTGGCTCCTAGCCCCAGACGGAGGTCAATGTCCACTCTGCTTTCCCATGGCTGGTAGACAAAGGTACACTACCAAACCACTGCCCCTTGTCCAGCTCAGCTCTGTGGTAACTCTTCCTGAGGGGTAATCCTGGGAGCAACAGCTGGGAGCCCTATAGCAGCCTCACCAGGGGCAGCAATGTCTGGAATAACCATGAAGAAGGCAGGGACCTCTTCCACACTGCTCAGCGTGGTCATGTCTTGTATAACTGGCACACAGTATCTACTTTAGTGTCCTGCCCCTGAGTTAGGACATATCTGTGGATGTACACAAAAGCCTGATAGAGACACTGTCCAGATGATGCAGCAGGGGAGTTTCTATTAGACTCACATTGGTAAATGGCCTTGCCCAAGAGCAGGCTGACAGCACACGTGAAGGCCACAGGGACCTTTGAGAAACATTGGCCCTGACTACCTACCCTGAAGCAATATGGCCAGACTTTCTAGGCCACACTTTAAACAACTGTGGAACTCCCAAATAGGTGACAGGTGTTCTACATGGGCTTCTTCCTAAAGATGGGAGAGTTCCAGGACTACACAGAGAAAACTTGCCTCAAAAAAACCAAACCAAAAATTGGCCTTACCCTGGAAGTAGATGTTTGGAACACTGAACAAGCCCTGGATCTAGGTCAGCTTGAGAACCATTCCCATCACACAGGAGTAATGAAGTCTAGAGGCAAGAAGGCCTCCGTCAGGGTTCGGGAGCTGTATCTATATGACTACAAAACCCTGCAGTTTCAAACCTCTGGAGGTGGAAGCTTCTCTGAAGCCCCAATCTCAGGAGAGAATCTTTTATCTGAGAGTGGCAGGTAGAGCATCTGGCTCAGTACAAATGCCCTTCTGGAGGCGTGGACAAAGCTCATGTACTCCAGGTCTGAGCTCTGCTCTGCAGGCAGAGTCCCTGCAGGCTTCTGACTGAAGCTGGTTTTGCAAAAAGGACAACCAGTCTGCATGGAATGCAGAACAGACCGGAAGCTGATAGCTGTCTAAGTAGAAGAGTTTCAGGGGAGGGAGGCAGAAGCCCCATAAAGGAAGGCAGCAGCTGAGTCCAGGAGGGCAGCTCCTACTGTCCAGGGCTCTGAAATTATCAGCACACTGGTCTCTCTACACCTATCAGCCATGTGGAGAGCTTTAGCCAAACAGATTGGGCCTGGCTGTGTACTTATGTCCAAGTTTCCTCTCTCCTCGATGACCTGTCCCAGAGTCAGGGCAGCAAGGCAGGAAAACAGCTCCCAGGAAACAAGGACAGAAGGGCCCAGAGCTGAGTATCTAGGGCCATCTCCTACTGGGGCACACAGACAGAGACAAAAGTGGGCTTCTGCAGGGGCATAGCTACAGCCCATATGGGTGGCCCAGCCTCGTCTGAGCAGGTCTTCTTTCAGCTGGCCTGGGTACGGAGACATGCCCAGACTTCCGGCTGATCAAAGGGACCTGGGATTCAGCAGAGCCCAACAGCTGCCAACGTGCTGCCTTGATGTGGAGTGCCCGCAGGCAGGGGTTTGGGGCAGGCACAGGGTGAATACAGGTAGGACCACCCTTGAGCAGAATGTGCCAATGCTGTCTCCATCCTGCACCCCCAAGCACCCAGGCCTACTCCAGAAGGCCCCCAAGGCCTGGAAGCAAGGGTAGCCCTGGAACTCAGACTTGAAGCTCAGCGCCTCTGCACTGGGTACTTAGTCTAGGACTAAGGGGACCTTGCAGAGATTTACTTAGTGCCGGAGTAAAGGGGGAAACAGCACCCTACTTCCTAGAGCCCACACAGGGGTGATCCCTAAGGTCTATCTTGGTCTGAGACCCCGTGTGAAACCCCAGATGTCATCCTGACTTAACACAGTAGTGAGACTGCATTTCCTCCTGGATGTGAAGAGAACAAACAGGAGCAGTGCAGTGCTCCAGGCAGCAAAAGGCGTGTCGGGGGCGCAGCTCCCCTGGCTCTCCAGATCCACTCAGGATCCTACTTCCTTCGAGCAGGGCCTCTGATGCCATTTGCCAAAATATCTCTAGGGAGGTGGCTGTCTGGATCTCCCGTGCTGTCAGCTGCTTCTGGAGGCCACTTTTCTCTCACCAACCCCCTTCTAGCATCTGCTTCTTTCCTCTGGGTGCCTCCAGGGCAGGGTCCCTACAGAGATGTCGGCACCCTAGGTTTTCTACATTCTCCAGGTACCACACCACCTCCTAAGAGGTCAAAGTGCCATCACCTGTCACCTGAGCCTAGTCCACACCTCTGACCCCTGCTGCCTGCTGGCACCGCTTTGCACCTGTTAACAGATGGTGGCTTTGACTGACTGCTGTCTCTTTGGAAGTTGCTTTTGGAGTCACTGAAAGATGATCACGAAGCCAAAGAGAACATGAAGCATGTTGGTTCCACCAGCTGGGGGAGGCAGTCCAAATTACAGGAAAAAAGGGGGAGGCCAGTAGGCTGCTAGGAACCAGCAGACCTCCAGCCTGTCCCGATATCCCTCTGAACAGTCTGTCTCAACACCCTGACCCCCAGATTCCTTCAGGACTCTTCTGGAAGCTGGGCGGTTGGGACCAAGCCCTCCGTTGTTCCTCTCTTTTCAGCTCCACACTCTGTGACAATAGGAATGCAGGTCCTAGCTTCATCTGGCTTGGAGGAATACAGTTCCCCCATTTGACATGTCCCCCACCTCATTCATTTCTGCCCTCTCTCTCACAGCCATACCATACTTTCAGCAGGCAAGGACCCCCAAGACATCCCTGTGTGCTCTGCATACAGGAGCCCCAGCACCAACTCTTCCAAAACCTCTCATTGTAACCCCCTTCACAACTTCCACAGGAGGTAGCCCCAACCAGCCTGTATTTGGCATCCAATGTCCTAGGTTTACTTGTGCCCAGCTATGCTACGGCCTGGCTGAGGGACAGCTAAATTGTTGGCTGTGCTGCCTCATAAGTGATTACAGCTCTGCAGCCAAGAGCCAGAGGCAAGTAGGGCAGGGTCTGGTGGGTGCAGCTCTCCTCTCAGGAATGATGAGGTTCCAGCAGTCAGTGCTCTGGGACGCAAGACCTCTCCTCTCCCAGCAACTGTTATTCTAAATTGTAACCACTCCTTCTCCTTGGTAGGTTGGGGGCAGCAAGGAAGGAGGCTGCATAGGTGAGGACAGCTGAGCAGAAGCCACACTGAGCAGGGTGGGTTGGAGGGTGGGTAGTGTCTTCTGTTTCTCCCGAGGCCTTGTCGCCTTGACTGCTTCAGCAGAGCCCCCTCTGCCATGAGATTCCCCTCAGCTCCTGCTGTCTGGACAATTATTCCCAGCCTCTTTGCTCTTTATCACCAAGGCTCTGACAGGTCCTGCCTACCTGGTGCTGAGAGGACTAGACTGCCTATGTCCCTCCCTGCCCATTGGCTTAAACTCTGTCCTGAACATGGGCTGAGAGGCGGGCAGATCCTCACAGTATCTCCCAAAAAGAATGAAGGACCTCTGTAAACTCTAAAGACAGCACCTAGCAATGGGGCAGCTAGCTTCCTGCACATTCATATACCCCAGATGTTATGGTAAGAACTCCCACCCCCAGAGGAGATGGATGCTCTGTTGTGAGCTGGGTCTATCAAGCAGCTGGTGAGTGTCTGTTTTCGTTTGTACACGGCTGAGTTAGCTCAGGTGCCACCTAACTAGGTGGACTCTTGGGCAGCTTTCTGCCACTTTAGTCGAGTGTCCTGGTCAGTAAAAGTGGGAATAGAAACTTAACCTTGGTGTGACATACACATCCAATGGCCTCTCCCTGGGAGCAACAAGGCCACTGCCATTCTGGGTGTCATACCCTGCAAGGGAGGGGAGGCTGCTGGGGACCTGCCAGCCCCTACATGCTGCCCTCAGGCTTCCTCAGTCAGTTCCATAGCAGGCCCTGAGCTGCTCACATATCTGGTCCCTCAAGGTTGTGGAGAATCCAGTGTGGAAGAAGCATCCCTCTGGAGGAAGGTCTTGGCTGCCAGTACTGTGGCCTGAGGAAAGGTGCTATGCTGCATTTTTTCAGGTAGAATGATAAGGATGTCCCTAGGAGAGGAAGCCACCCTATACAGGACATCACCTGAGCCAGGATCATAGAAAGGGCCACCATATCCTAGAGATCTGCCTTGGGGGTCCAGAAATGGCTCTGCACTCCACCTGCCCTGAAGAACTATCTAGACTGGTCAGGTTACAAAGAGGCACGCAATGGTGGTGATAGGTCACACATGGGCCTCTATTGAGCCTCAGCCAGGTTTAACCCTGAGTCAACCCCCAGGCCGTAAGAGGCTACCCCCTAATACTCAGCCAGACCACATGGAGAGCTCATAAAGCAAACAGGAGCCTGGGTCAGGTACAAGTGCCCTACTGAAGGTGGCAGGGGCCCCAAGCTGGCCTGGTCAGGCCAGGACAAGAAGGAGCAGACCTCAGCATGCAGTGTGCTGGGATTGGTGAGTCAGGAAAAGTGTTTCAGTGCAGGAGTGTGAGGGGATCTGCTCTCCCGACTGGGTCTCCATTGCTTCTCTCAAGCAAAGGCTGTATGCATGGATGAAGGACTTCCCTGGGAGTCAGGGCAGGAAACCCAGCCTCCTGGGATGACAGTCCGATAGTTTAGGAACACTGATGGGAGGGGCATCCTGAGTGATTTAAGGGTGTTGTCACAAAAGTAAGTCCTGACTTAGCTGACTCCAAGGGCCCTGGACTCGTCTGTCACATAGGCATTATCTTATGACTCTCAACCAAGTGAGCCAGTTCGCTTGCTTTCTTCCCATTTCCAGATTCGGTATCTGGGTTCAGTCTGGCCTCAGCTATGATGGCCTCTGGGGCCTTTACCCACAGGGCAGAAGGAAAAGCAGAAAGGGACAGTGCCACTGGCAGCAGCCAAGCAAGAAAGTCCAAACCAAGCACCACCAGCCCCCAGGTGGGGTGCCAGGCACCCTCCCCTCCTCCGCCATCATCCCTGCAGCTCTGCTTGGCAGTCCTGCACAACACGTCTGGGGTTGAGCTGTCCTGCATGGTCTCCTAACTCCACTCCTTTCCAGAGGTCATCTGCCACCCTGCATTCAAGCCCACAGACCTGCCTCTGCTCCATCGCTTTTGTCGCCCAAGCACCTAAAGAATCACGAAGAGGGGACCAGAACACCCGCTGACAATCTGTAACATATAAGTCATCGGAGCTAGTGAAGGCTAGTTTTTTGGCCAGTTTCCCGCCTTCGGCCCCCTCACCCTCCTCCAAAACACATCAGATGAGAACTGGAGCCGTGCAGGAGCGGCTAGAAAGGGCGTAGGGAGGTGGGCGCTGTTGGGGGTGTGGGTGTGCAGGTGACCAGGGAAGCGAGAGACCAGGACAGAGTGGTGGAAGCCCTGAAAGAGAAAGCCGGGTACGCTTAAGGATGGAGAAGAGCAAAGGGGTGCCGAATTCGGCAGGGGGCGGGGAAACCCCTGATTGGCCGGGGAGGACGTGATGTCACGTCCGGCGAGGGAAGCCCTGCCTCAGCGGTCCCCCCCGCCCCGCCCCCGCCCCCACAGGTGGTGCCTCCGCCCTGAGTACTGGGCTTCTGGGGGAGGCACCTTCGGGGACCCTGGACTCCGCTTTGCATTCCTGGCTCCCCCCCTCCCTTCCTCCCTCCTCCCCAGCAACCGAGCCCATCGCGTGGACTGCAAGGGCCTGCACGCCTCCTCCTCCTCCTCCTCCTCCTCCTCCTCCTCCTCCTTCCCGAGAGCAGAGGAGCGCCCGGTGCGCCCCGATCGTGCCCCCAACCGCGCCCGCGCCCCCCGCCCCGCCTAGCCCCGCCCGGGCGCTCCCCTCTTCCGCGCCGCGCTCCCCGCCCCTCCCTGCCCCTCTCCGCGGCCGCCGTGGGGCCGGGCGGGCGGGCGGGCGGCGGGGGAGGCGCTGAGCCGGGACTGCGCGTTCGCCCGCCGCGCTCTGGGCGGCCCGACTGAGCGCCTGGACCTCGCGCGCCTCGCGCCTCGCGCCTCGCGCCGCAGTCGCAGCCGGCTTTTGTTGTCTCCGCCTCCTCGGCCGCCGCCGCCGCGCCTCTGGACCACGAGCGCCGCCGCCGCCGCCGCCGCGCGCGCCGGGACCTTGGCTCTGCCCTTCGCAGACTGGGCTGAACGGGCCGGCCGGCCGGGAGCGAGGGAGGGAAGCGCGCGCGGGCGGGCGGCCGGGGAGCCACGGGCCCCCGCCATGGAGCTCCGGGCCAGAGGCTGGTGGCTGCTGTGCGCGATCGCCGCGCTGGTCGCCTGCGTCCGCGGGGACCCCGCCAGCAAGAGCCGGAGCTGCAGCGAAGTCCGTCAGATCTACGGGGCCAAGGGCTTTAGCCTGAGCGACGTGCCCCAGGCAGAGATCTCCGGTGAGTAAGGGCGCGGCAGTGTCCGGGGGCTCCGGACCCCAGCACTCAGGAGGAGGAGGAGGAGGAGGTCTGCTCCGGGCCCCTGACCCCGCCGCAGCTAGCCCCGGGCGCCAGAACCCGCCACCTAGACTTGGAGTGGCCTCCTGCGCCTCCGCTGCTCTGTCCCCCGCGGCCCTCGCCCCTGAGCTCCGATCCGCTCTGTTGCTTCCCAGTTCCCAGTCTCTGCGCGCTGGAGCCCCTTCCTCTTAGCGCTGTTCTGGCCCGGCTAGGGACGAGTGGACCCCAGTGCGGTGCACTCCCTTCGGGTCAGGGTTGGAGCTGGGCGTCTTCAGCCCCTGGCTTGGCCCAATGTGCCTGTGGGGCGACAATCCCAGCTCCGGGGCAGCGTGCCTGCCGCCCTTGTGGCGGAGCAAGCGGTAGCTGTGGGGCGGTCTGTCGGGGCACAGCTCCCGGTGGCAGCGGGCTAGGAACTTCTCTATGCGGACCTCTCCCAGAGGCGTCAAGGTTCTACTTAGGAATTCCCGCGGGTCCACGGCGGGAGCAGCCTAAGTGGGATTTATGGGAGGAGATCCTATCCTGCAAGCCTGAATTCCAGGGAAATGTGAGCCCGCTGTGGGCTTCAGGCGACCCCAGGGCTCGCTGGGATTCCTACCCAGGAACTTGTGCCCTCCAGCGCCCGGGCCCTTGCGCACTCGTGGTCGGGCCGGGCACTTGGGGCCGCCTGGAGCTACGAGCCCAGCTGCAGGTGGTCGACGTCTTGGATCCCGCCCAGGGGCCTTGTCATCTCTTTGTAAGAAGAGCGGCCCTCCTGGCGGCAGCCTCGGCCCTGCAGCTGCTGGGAGCAGCCCTTCCCCTCCCTTCCCTTCCCCGCTGCCTCGGGAGCTCTGGGAACCGAATCTTTATGAGCTTGGAGCGCCGATGCAATGTCCTAAGGACCTCCCCAGCCCCAGGCTTCACCCTTCAATGTGTGTGGAGCTCCCCTGGATAAGTGCAACACCAGGGCCTTGGTGAGCAGGGAATTCCCGCTGTAGGGTTCTTCTGAAACTGAAGGGGCTTGCAGGCTAGAAGCCAAGCTCAAGTGGTACCATGGGCACTCTGAATGAGGAAAATCAGGAGTGTCACCCAGAGTGGGTAGCCTGTGGCCTTACCTTGCTTGGGAGTGGTAGTAAGTAGCCAGGCTCTGGGGAGAGACAGAACCCAGAGATACCTTGTTTGGCCCCAGTCTCTTGGCTAGCTGCCCCTCAGATACCCCTAGTACAGGCCTTTCTGTGCCTCTCTCTGCAGACAGCCCTGCTATGTCAAGGCCACACCTCCTGCACTTCTCTGGGCACTGTCCACCTGGGTGTCTGGCAACAGAAGGTGTCCTGCTTTCCCCTCCTCCAAACACACATAAATAGGAACTTAAACCCCGGGCATCCTTGCCTGCCTCTGATCCTTGCCAGACTCCAGATCCCCACACACACCAGTCTGACACCTTCCAGCCTACAGCTTCCCATGGCATGGCCAGGCCCACCCGCCTTAATGCCTTCTTGAGGAGCTTCTTAAGCGTGTACCCACCCACTGCTACTGTGCCCGTGTCAGCAGGGACTGGCAGTGTGGGCAGTGACAAGGGCACTGAGAGGGTAAAATAAGAGGCAGAGATGTGGCCTTCCAGAGATTCTGGGTCTTTCTGCCCAGGGTTGGGGAATGTGGGAGTTAGGAACTCAAGACAAGTAAAATGCGGTGATGTCTTTGTCGGCTGCGAGTACTGTCCATCCAGCTGGGATGTGTGGGTACCCTGAAGAATTACTGCTATCATACCAGTTGGAGTCCAGCATCTGTTCAGGGTCACCCCACTTATTGGTATGCAAGGCTGGGGGCTGTGTTCTTCCACCATCCCTATTGGTGCACCTCAGAAATCGTGCCCTGCTTCCCTGGAACCCCCTTGGGCTGCACCTCATAGCCCTCAGAGTGGGAGAGAGAGTCTCTACAAGCCCCAGGGCACTGAAGAGAGTATTAGCACATAGACTGAGAAGCAGGGTGGCCGCCAGGATAGCCGGAGCCCAAGCGGCAGCCAAGCTCAGGGTCCTGTCTGGTTTTGTACCACCAGACCTGGACTCCAAGGACCAGGCGCCCTCTGGTGGCCCCTGATGGCGCAGTCCTCCCTAGAGCTCTAAATCCTCTGAGCCTTTTCCTGCAGCACCGATCTAGACTTCCAAAGAACGTTCTCCTCTAAGGAGTATGGGGATCCCCCGGGGGCTAGATACCTGCTCAGGTACTACTGGAGGTCAGTGGGTGGTTGGGAGAGAAGAAGGGTGGACTATGAGCGCTTGAGTGGCCTTTTCTGCTCCTGTCTTGGGGACCAGAAATAGCAGTAGTTAACAGGAGACTTCGCTCTTAGCAAACAGCACCCTGTCAGAGGGACTGATTCCTTAAGGCACTGTTTGGTTTTCTGGGTGGCCTGTCCAGGTAGCAGTGATGACAGCTGTCCCATTCCATAGATGAGAAGCAGTCAGGGGAGGCAGCCACTATGGTGGTGTCCTCCTTCTATGCCAGGGCCCCTCAGTGGAGCAAGGCCTGGATGAATTTGTTAGGAGCCCAGTGCTGAATCACAGCCATAATCAAGGAAGCCTCTCTTGACTGGCAGGACTATTCTGGGACATGAATGTTACTAAGCGCACCCCATACGGTTAGTATGGTGCCAGGGTGTCCACTTTGGCCTCTAGGGGCAAGGACCACCCCTACTTAGTCTCTGTTGTCACCACAAAACTGATCCAGGCCACTGTCCCCAAGTAGGTTCTCAGAACAACTGCAGATGGGTACATACTTCTGCTTCACAGTCGCCGTGCTGTCGCCTGGGGAACAGAGGATGAAGGTGGCCTCCACAGAACAAAGGCCGCCTTCCTTGGGGTCTCCAACCTGAGAAGGAGTGGGGCTGGGCATCAGAAAAACTCAGAACTGCCCATCTTCTCCTGTGCCCCAAAGTCACAGTATTCCTGCTTGCCTGCCAGCATGGGTGGGCGCCTCATACCAGATACACACTGCGTACCCCCAAACCCCAGCCAAACTCTTAGTTCTCTATGTGGGCTTTGGCCTTCTATACAATAGTAGTTGAGAATCTGAGGCCCTGTGCCTGTAGGCTCTTCCCGCCTCTTAGAAAGAGTTGTCTGGCTTTCTCTAGAACCCAACAGAATGTCTCCCTCACTTGAGGTCTGGGGCTCTCAGAAGTCACTGACACATTTTCCACTCTGGACCAGAAGTTTCTGTGTGGCCTATTCCTCCCAGGAAGAGTCACCTCCTTCGTGGCTCAGCATGAAACCCAAGGTGGTCCGCATCCCCTGACGTGCTGCTAGGAGCTTGACTTTCATCATCCCCAGCACAACGGTCGGGCTCCTGTGTGCCCCAGGGAGCCATGATCCATCAGGGCCGTGTGCGTGATGCAATGGTCTGGGTCCTTGCTGTAGTGCGAAGGCTCCCAAGCTGGACAGGCCATCCTGCTTCTCCATGGAAACACCCTCTATTGGTCCCCAGGGGCTTTCTGTAGAGTCAACACAACTGCACAGTTGCTGGTGTCCATCAGCTGGGGTGTTCATTGTGGACCGGGCTCCAAAGATGCATTTCACAACCATTCCATGAGCCCTTCATGAGAGGGCCCATGTGAACATCTGGACAGAGAAAGACATCCAGGCCAGAGAGGCCACATACCTTGCATAGGGCACCATCTGGCTAATTCCAAAGCCTGTGCTAGCAGCTATACCTCCGTAGAGCTGGAGCAGACCTCCTTTACCCAGACTCTATTCTGAAGCCTCATGTTCTCTCAGCTTAGAGACCTGAGGTACGATTTTGTAATGCAGGCCTGGTGAGCCTCACAGCTGCATTCTGTACTCTGATTCTTTGGGTCTAGAAATTCTTTTAACTGACCAGAATGACTTCCCAGGCTGGAGGCATGTGACATGGTGGCCCGGAGTATGCACAGAGGTACCCTGGTTGTGCTTCTTGTCAGGCAAGGACAGGACCTCCCACCACCACTACCAGACTGTCAACATCTGGGAGAGGCAAGCTGAGCTACATGGGGCCAATTCCCAAAAGAACAGCAGACAGACAGATGCCCTGTACACAAGGCAAGCCAAGGAATATGGCAGGTGGGCCTGCTGGTGATAGTGGTCCTAGACTACTGTTAGTGCAAGTCTCTAATGACAGGCCTGCCCCTGGCCTCGGAAGTCCCCACCCCACCCCCAAGCATTGGGGATATACTGGCATACATGCCAAGCAGCAGGGCTGAGCTTTAGAACCAGTTAGGTTCAAGTCAGTATATGAACACACCTTCTCTTATACCATGGTTTCTGAAACAGCTGTCACCTGTGCAGTAAGAGATGGGCAGGGAAAGGTGGACTCTTCCTTAAGCCAAACTGTCCTCCTCAGATTGAGTCCAGAGTAATTTCAGTGTCTTTCCTATGTCAGAACCTAGGCTGAGGAGCTCCCTTAGTTAGAGTCTCTGTCCAGCCCTGACCTAACCTGGCTTTGGGCACAGTCGTCTTTAGTGGCTCCAAGCTGGTGACTCCTACCCCAAGACTGAGCACTTGCTGATGTCCTGCTGGCAGCCCTTCTTGGTGGTGTCTGAGAGAAGGCCTGGGCAGGCACCTGTACTACTAGCAGTCTCCTGCGTATGAGTGTTGAGGCATGGTCCCCTGGGCTGATATGGTCCTCCCTCCCTTGGGCTCAGCTATACCCCTACCCCCACCCTACGAAGAGGCTGCTGCTCTAGGTGAGAGCACAGGGCAGCCAGGGGTGAGATGGGGGTCCCTAGATCTCTTCATTGTTCTCCATCATTACCTGCATGGCAGGGAAACTCTTGAGTGTGAGAGGACACAGCGCCACCCCATTGATGACTCCCTTAGGGACCAACCAGCTTTACTACCTCCTCTGCCTATGCCCTCAGTATTGAGAAATAAAAGGAGCTTGGGATAAAGGTATCCTTTATTAGAAAAACACCAGCCAAACACAAGCCAGATCGTGCCAGGGCAGCAAGGCAGGGAGGCCAGAGAAAAGGGGCTCCCATGTGCCTTTCGGCCCCTTAAAACCCTGTCTTCCTGACCTCACCTTGACCACGCCCTGTTAGGAGTGGTCAAGCACACCTGTAGCCAGCTTCTAGCAGGTGTGGTTTACACAGTCCCCTACACCTCAGCATTCCCACTGGATGCTCATTTCTCTGTCACATGGCCCCCTACTCCCAGACCAATCCCTCCTGTGCCCACCTAGGGGCACTTCTGCCACTATTGTCCCCAGTGTTCCCTGACAGGCCCATACACTCCTACTATGAATCTCACCTGAGCAGCTCTTAGGTCCAGTCATGTGGTGAAACTCAGTTCTCCCTGTGTGCCAAGCAGAGGAGCAGCGCTAGAGATTGTCAGCATTTCCCTTTCCCAGAGCCACGGTACCAAAGCACAGCAAACAGAAAGATGTAACTGCATTTAGTTTATTGCCTCGTGGTTTGGGATACTGGGAGCCTGAGACCCAGGCGCCAAGCAGGGTCTTCCCTTTCCACGGCTGTAAGAGAACATGAGCCCAGCCTCTCCCAGCATCCTGACGTTTGCTGGTGCCCCTGACTTATAAACCCACACCTTCATCTTCACACAGCATCTCCCATATATCTACTCTAAATGTCTTATAAAAACACCAGAGCCAGGCGTTGGTGGCGCATGCTTTTAATCCCAGCACTCAGGAGGCAGAGGCAGGTGGATCTCTGTGAGTTCGAGGCCAGCCTGGTCTCCAGAGAGAGTGCCAGGATAGGCTCCAAAGCTACACAGAGAAACCCTGTCTCGAAAAACAAAAGACAAAAAACAAAACAAAACAAAAAAAAAACAAACAACAACAAAAATAAAACACCAGTCGCCTTGGGTTAGGGACTGCTCAAATGCTCTTAATAGTTAATGTCTGCTGTGACCTCATACCCAAATAAAACTACCTTCTTAAATTAGGGAAGGAGTCATACTTCCACATGCAGGTTTTGGGGACTCAGTTCAGAAATGACAGACACCACGGTACCTACACCTCATTCGTGGCACGTGTTGGACATGTCCGTCTGGCTGCAGAAGTCCTGGGCTCTCTGTTGCAGAGTCATAGCTCTCCCTGCCTGCTCCTCGCCCTGCCTACCTGAAGCCCTTCTCCTCAGAACTTCCTCTCCCCATAGCTGCCCCTGCCTCCCTGAAGGACCTTTCTTCCATGGCAGGTGGCAGGTCAGGGTTCTCTGATATTCTAAGTCTGACAGTGCTCTATCAGAGGTCAGAGCTGTAACTGCTAACCCAGTGACATCTCTGTGGTATGTCACAGAACCAGGGTGGGTGGGTAATGAGGTTGTGACCTGAAGATCCCTGACTGTCTGGCTGTCAGTGGTACCAGTGTACCTCAGACAGGCCACCTGTGAGCCAGATGGGAGGCTCAACCCTTAGGCAGCCTCTCAGAGGACATCAGAAGAGCAAGGGCGAGACAAACTGGGTTTGGAGGAGATCCCCACAGCGTGCCAAGCAGGCCGCCTCCCCCGGGGCAAGGGCCAGCCAAACAGGCCGTTGCTCATTTGTGCAGAATGCTCCCTAGATTCTGGGGACTTGGCCAGGTGACAGGGCAGCCCCTGGGGGCTCCATCAGTCTTGCTCCCTGGCCATCCGCCCAACCTCCCCCCATCCTGGGAAGCCAGGGCCATGACAGAGGAAAACAGAGACAGAGCCCAAGCCCTCTGTGGGCTGAACCTAGAGGCCAGTGCCAGAAGGTCACCCTGCTGTGTCTGAAGCGAGCTCAGTTGGCCCCTGGCCAAGACAAGGGCCTGTGTCTAGGTGGCTCAGAAAGGAACCCCTGCACATGCGAAACTAAGTCCCAGAGATGGAGCCCAGGGCAGAGGCTCCTCACTGGGAGTCTGCTGCGCTAACCAGCTCCCATTCTGAGTAAGTCACTGTCCAAGCCCAGACTTGGCAAGTGCCTGTGTGGGTACCAGCTGATGGTGCTAACCTGGGCACTTACACTGTGAATGAAACACAGGAGACCTTCAGGTGGGCCCATCTCATAAGTACTGAAAGTAGTGTCTAAGCTGCAAGGGTGAGATCTTAGGGTGCAGATCTGGCTCTCGAGCCTCAGACTCCCTCAGGTACAAGAAGGGACAGAGGACGATGGCATCAGAAGTCTGCACTGGGAGGACCAGGTTCGGAGGGTACAGGTCCTCGGGGGCCATGTGAGGACACATATCTTGGCTAGCAGGCTGAGCGGACAGAGGCATAAGCTCGGCCCATCCTCAGCTGGCCACACCCAGGTTGATCTCTTAAGGTCAGAGCTAGCCCTTCACTGGTCACAGATGCATGAGCCAAACTGGCCTGAGTCCTCCTGAGGGACAGTGGAAAGCTGGCCAGACTGGAAGGCGCAGGACTTTTTTTCCTTTCAGTCTCTGACTCAACACATTTAAGTTCTAGTGAGAAATTTAGTTGGGGCTTCCAGAACCTTCCAAATCCAGTGATCCCCAGACTGCAGCATTGTGGTCCCGATTCTCAGACACAGCCACACCCACTGGCCTATAGTGAGGATGGTGTGTTTGAGTTGCAGCACACCAGATATGAGACTAGAGGGTGCTGGTGGCCCACCTCCCCATAAGCTGTCCTGGCTCACTGAAGCCTCGGAAACACGTTTAGAAGTATTCCTAGTCATTGAAGACAGCTCAGGATCACATCCTAGGCTGTGTCTGGGGCATCTTCATTGTCTGTGACTACCTGTGGTCTTCCTAGTCCATCTACAAGGGGAACTGTGGTGACGTCTGAGTGTTTCCTCAAGCATCTTGGCCACAGGTGCCCACTAGAGGCTCTGGGGGCTGCAGGGAATACATCCTGCCCACCTGTGACCATCTGCCAGTCTCTGGGGAGAAAGCTGATGCCACTTGCTGCCAGGGTTGGCTCAGGCGTTCACATGTCTGCAGTTGTCATGGAGCTGGGGACACACTGGACCACACAGATATCTAAAAGGATGAGGCTCTTAGTAATTCACTGTAATTCTTACTAAGTTACCAAAATTCCTAGTAACGTGCCATTTCTAACCACTGCCTCTCCCCTCCTCTCATTAGATCAGTACCCAGGACCCTCTGTACATCCTGGTATCTTAGGACTCCAGGTTGGTACATGTCATCCAGTGTGTATGCACATAGGGCTCTGGGCCAGTGTCCAGAGGTCACATACTCTGGGCATAACACTCCATGAGTGAGGCGAAATTTCTTTTTTTTGATATAATTCATTTATTTTATTTTAATTGGTACACATTGGTGTTTTGTTTGCATAAATGTCTGTGTGAGTGTGTCAGGTCCCCGGGAACTGGAGTTACAAACAGTTGTGAGCTGCCATGTGGGTGCTGGGAATTGAACCCAGGTCCTCTGGAAGAATAGTCAGTACTCTTAACCACTGAGCCATCTCTCCAGCCCTATGAGGTAATAGTCCTAATCAGGATCCACTGCATGAAACTTTGGCCATGCAACTGTTCTAGCAGTTAGTGGGTACCTTTTTTTTTTTTTTTTTTTTTTTTTTTTTTTTTTGGCAGGCTTTCCCCAGGAGTCAGTAGCATTTCCCACAACTATCAGCAGCACCAGGAGAAGCATTTGTGTGGGAGCTGCAGGCCCCCCAAAGCCAGGGGAAACTTTGGATGGGGAGAGGAAATGGAGTTGAATCCAGAAGGATGACAAATAGGCAGTAAATGGGGTAGTGCAAGCCAGGGGTTCTTACGGGAACACAAATGGAACTCAGAGTTCAGGAATGTGTGTAAGGAGACTGACTCCCACCCAGGCTACAGCATGTCCTTGCTAGGAACAGTAGGACCTGGGGCTTGGCCCGTGTAGAAACTGCCAATATCCTCATGTCCCTTTACTTCTGTCGCAGATAGATTGGAATATGGCACCCGCAAGTTGGAATCTACAATGGGCATTAAACCAGCCGCCAGGTCTCATAACACCGTGTATTCATGGGGAACGGTGTGCCACTGTGCTCTGTAACATTCTGATACATGCTCACTGAGTTTTGTAAGGAATAGAGGGTAGCTCCTTGGGTCAAAGAGAAGCCCTAAATGGCCTCCACAGTCCTCTCATTTCATACCTCAAAACTAAACTCTGTCTTGAGGAGTTGACAGCCTCCACCAGGTGGCACTGGGGCCCAGAACAGAGCCCAAGCTCAGCTGTGTGGCAAGCCTGGTGGGGCAGGGCCAATCTGTGGCCGAAAGCGCCTGCCACTGCGAGAGCTGGCCTGAGAAATGCATATGATGACCAGTCTGGACAGTGATGAGGTTTGGGAGGTTCACAAGGCCCTCAAAACTTCCAGGGTGCTGCTGGAGCACCTACTGTGTGCTGGGTGCTGTTCTTGGTGCTGAAATGTGGCCGCAGACAGTACCCTCAGGCTGTGCAGCCGATAGGGTCAGCAAAGGCAAGCAGGTGTCAGTTTCCTTGAGCATGACCTCGCTTCACCCATGACCACTCGTTACTCAGGTCATTTAAAAATCTGAGAAGTATATGGTTATGGGGTGCAGGGACACCACCATGGTGGCTCAGTAGGCAAAAGTGTTTGCTGCACAAGCTGAAGACCTGGTGACCCAACACCCATGTAAAAGTGGAAGGAAAGAACTGACTGCACAGAGTTGCCCTCTGACCTCCACATGGAGCACAGTGACATACACTCCACACATACACATTACATGGACACTTATACACACGCAGTAATAATAAGTGTGACTTAGTGGTGGAACTCTGGCCTAGCACATGCCGGACACAGGCTCTGTCCCCAGGATGGGGGGTGGGTGCTGGGAAATGAGGACATGGGAATGTCAGTGCTGAGGCTGACAGCCACACATCTGCCTGAGTGTTCCGGCCCTAAGCTGCACAGGCCCAGAGCTCCCAGACCATCCCTGGCTTTCTCCTGACATGTAATCAAGGTGGTTTAAGAAGCTCTGGTCACCTGTCTAGTCAGCATATGAAGGTCCCAGCCTTTTGTGTTAGCTTGTGGGACTCTTGCCTTTGGCTGGGCACTTAGAGCTTTGCGTTGACCTGAGGAACCAGCCTCTGTTTCTCACAGAAGTTACCAGGATTTATAGCCAAAGCCAAGAGCATCAGATTAGCAAAGTCTAGCCTGCTATTGAGAGAACCAGAGAGAGGCCGTGTAGAAGGGACAGGAAGCAACTAGGTGGGCAGGACTTCAGCAGAGTTTGAGGTAGGGTGAGGATCATCCACCGCTACAATGTGGCTAAAACTTGGCAAGAGCCTGCCACTGGTGACTACCCTGGAAGGGATGGGTTTTCCTGGGCGCAGAGCCACAGAGAAGGGTCTAGTCACAGGAGTAGGACTAGATGAGGTCAGAGGGGTATATTAGCTGTCAACAAGACAATTTAAGGAAAGAAGAATGTATTTTGACTTACAGTTCAAGGGTGCAGTTCATCAGGATTGGGAAGATGACAGTGGGAGGAGTTTGAGGCAGCTGTTCACAGAATATCCACAGTCAAGAGGCCGATAGATCCCTTTGTTTTGTTGTAGCACTGAGAATCTGTAGTATGAATAATAAAAACCCAGAGACAGATATTGGGGTTAAAGCTGAAGGTCAGAAAAACAAAGCAGCCAACCACTAAAGGCTGGGAAGATCCCTGACCTCAATGTGACTGGAGACTAATTGCCCTGCGACTGAACACTGAATGCTGCATGAGACCCTGTACTCTTTCTTGTATACCTCTATAGTGCTGGGACTAAAGGCATGAGCTCCGTTTCTCTTTTAGACTGATTCATTGTCATGTAGCCCTGGCCTTGAACTCACACTGCCTCTGTCTCCCGCGTCCTGGGATCAAAGGTGGCTGTGGCTGGCTTTGCATTCTCATCTTCAGTGGCTTTATTAGATCATAAGCAACACATCACCACAGGAATCTGTCTTAGATTATTGCTGTGATTAAATACCATGATCATAAATGATTTGGGAAGCAAAGAGTTTGTTTTGACTTACAAACTTCATTTCCTACTCTTGCAGAGACAAGTCAAGACAGGAATTCAAATAGGACAGGAACCTGGAGGCAGGAGCTGATGCAGAGGCCATGGGAGAGGGCTGCTCACTGGCTTGCTCACCAGCGCTTACTCAGCCTGCTCTCTTATAGCTCAGGGGTGGCACCATCCACAGTAGTCTAGGCCCTCCCTCATCAATCACTAATTAAGAAAATGCACTCTGGGCTGGAGAAATGGCTCAGTGGTTAAGAACACTAGCTGGTCTTCCAGAGGTCCTGAGTTCAAATCCCAGAAACCACATGATGGCTCACAACCATCTGAAATGAGAACTGCTGCCCTCTTCTGGCCTGCAGGGATCCACGTGGACAGGACACTGTACACTTGATAAATAAATAAAATCTTAAAAAAAAAGAAAAGAAAAGAAAAAGAAAAAGAAAATGCACTCCATTCAAATGGAGGCATTTTTTTTTCAACTGAAGTTCCCTTTTCCCAAATGAATCTATCTTGTGTCAAGTTGGCATAAACCATTCAGGACAGGCTCCAACCCACAGCTTATGTGTGCTAGGCAAGTGCTCTACCACCAAATCACATCCCCAGCCCTCTTTTTCCATTTTGTTCAGTCTAAGACCATAGCCCAAGAGATGGTACTGCCCATATGTCCGATGAGTCTTCTACTTCAACCCAATCTATAAAACTTCCCCAAGACATTCCCAGGAGTTTATCTTCTAGATGATTCTAAGTCCTATCAGATTGATACACTAACCATCACAAGAGTGATGTTATACCAGTGGCTGAGAGTGTAGTGCCTGTCTCTGAAGCAGGGCGGGGCTGGAAGTCAGCTCTGTGAATCCAGTGTGGGTGCCTGAGCCTCCTCCCTGGAGTAGAGCTCCCTGAGCTGCCCTGGAAGACACAGTCCCTTCTGGGTGTCAGGGTGCAGCCAAGCAAGGTCTGTACCCGGATCTCCAGAGTGTCTGTTAGGCAAAGTGGACAGTCTGGGGTCAGTGTGGTGGCATCCGAGCCATGCAGAATGGAGACAGGAAGGCATGTGGATGGCTGTTCTTGAGCTGTTTGTGCTGTGTGCAATGGTACAGTGACACTGGGCTCTGGAGGAATGTTTGGCTGGGATGTTGGAGAAAGCCACACCCTTGGCTGAGAATCACCTCTTAAGGACAGTGACCTCTTCAGTGGCCATTATCCTAGGGCTGTGAGACACCCCCACAGAATCCAGGCCTGGCCTGTTGGACCTAGTCAGTCTACCCATGCTCAAGAGCCGGCTCTGCGCTCACTTGGCTATGTGACTTTGGGTTGACTGCTGTAACCCCTCTTGGGGAACAGGGAGGTCCATTCCTCCCCAATGGTGTTTTCTCCAGGCAGGCTGTGAGTGAGGAAACCTCAGTAGAGAGAGAAGGCCAGCACATAGGGAGGCTGAGGAGCCATGGGGCAGGAAGGTCCTGGCTGAGGGGAGAGATCCTAGCCAGCATCCACAGTGCTCCTTCCTGAAGTGGAAAGCCAGGAATTGCAAGGACAGCAGTGTCCCTGGGTTACAGCAGCAGAGGAGACAGGGCTATGTGGATGGCAGGCCAGCAACTAGAAGCTGACTTTTAGGAAGGCAGCCAAGGAGGGGCCCCTGGGAGCATCAGTCCCAGGAAAGGCAGGAGGAAACAGGAGAATGTCAAGGGACCAGCCTCTTGTCAGGCCTGTGTGGGTAACAGCCAGCAGGAGGGCCCTCTCTACCCTGGATCCTATGGCCCTGTCACAGCCCTGTTGCTCCCTTGGGGAAGCATTGACTCCTTCCTTCAACTGTCTACCTCCAGGGAACCTGTCCTGGGCTCCACCCCTACAGAGTTGTGTCCCTGGATCCCTATGCCCCTCTGCCTGCCAGCAATCATTGGGAAGAGCCCAAGGGTAGACAGGGTGGAGCCAAGACACCAGTTCAGAAGACAGCAGTGTGAGCATCCCTGAGAAGTGAGTTGAGGAGGCAGAGTGGTCCCATGATGTCACTTGCTTCTAGAGCCCAGAGGGTGAGTCTGACCTTTGGGGAATAGGGGACTATGCAAGTGACAAAGACAGGACTCTGCTGGGTAGGAGTCCCAGGAGTGGTGGGACTGGGAGGGGCCTTTTGGGGTGGGTTGTTAGACTGTCACCAGTAGCAGGATAGGTGTCCCTTCCAACAGGACCTTGCAGGCACTTGCTGGTATCCTGAGGCCTCGTTCTCAGAAAGCTTGGTCAAGGCCAGACAGGAACTATGCTGACGAGTGCACTGGCCACATCTGGCTCCAGGCCAGGCCCATTGAGCCCTGGTTTTGCAGGTGAGGGTTCACCTGCATCCCTAGGACTGCTGTTGGACTGCATGAGGTCCCCAGAGGTCTCACACCAGCCGAGCCTGATGTGGGTCCCCACTTCACTGCTGGGGACCTGAATTGTGTGCTTGTGGGTGAATGCACCAGTGTCCGTGGCTTCCGTTAGGCCACACCTCATGTCTTAGGGTTTCTATTGCTGCCATGAAATACCATGACCAAAAGGCAAGTTGGGGAGGGGAGGGTTTGTTCTCCTTACACTTCTATACTGCTATCCATCATCAGAAGTCAGGACAGGGACGCAAACTGGGCAGGAACCTGGAGGCAGGAGCTGATGCAGAGGCCGTGAAGGGTGCTTCTTCCTGGTTTGCTCAGCCTGCTTTCTTACAGAACCCAGGATCAGCAGCCTGGAGATGGCCCCGCCCACAATGGGCCCTCCCTCATTGATCACTGACTAAGAAAATGCCTTACAGCTGGCTCTTTTGTTTGTTTTTTGTTTTTAAGATTTTATTTATTATGTCTACAACATTCTGCTTCCATGTATATCTGCACACCAGAAGAGGGCACCAGATCTCATAAGGGATGGTTGTGAGCCACTGTGTGGTTGCTGGGAATTGAGCTCAAGACCTCTGGAAGAGTCTTAAGAGCAGTCAGTGCTCTTAACCTCTGAGCCATCTCTCCAGCCCCACAGCTGGCTCTTTTGGAGGCATTTTCTCAATTGAGGCTTCCTCCTCTCTGACGACTCTAGCTTGTGTCAAGTTGACTTAAAATTAACCAGCACAGCTCACAAAAGACTGCAAGACACAGCCATGAAAAGGCAGACCACCCCACTGGGCGGATAGTGACCCCAGCATGGTGTGTCATTTCCAACTGAACCTCTGGCCCCATTAAACACTAATCCCCTGTTCTAGTTTTATTTCATTGCTATGGTTAAAACACCGTAACCAAAAGCAACTTAGGGAAGGGAAGGGTTTATTTGGCTTACATTTCCAGGATACAGTCCGTGATTACAGAGAAATCAGAAGCAGGAGCTTGACACATCTGGCCACATCACATCCACAGTAGAGAGCAGAGAGAAGCAAATGCACTTAGGCTGACAGCTTGTTAGCTGTCAACTGGCTTACATCACTGGTACACGGGTCATGGCCCAGCTTAGGGGATGGTGCTGCCCACAGTGGACATGCCCACAGGAGAACATGATCTAGATAATACCTCACTAAGGCTGTGTTCCCTGATGATTCTAGATTGTGGTAAGTTGAAAGTCAAAGCTAACACACTCTCCACTCCTCTCCCCTGCTTCTGACATGGACAGTTTCACTCTGTTTCTTATTGTTTTGCCCTGGGGACCTCACTTGGCTTCTTTCATTGAGCATGCTATCCATCTTACAGTCTGTCAGAAATCCCTTCTTGAGAATAAAGTTATAGTTTGTTTATGCATTCAGACATCTGTTTTCATCTTTTGGCTCTGTGAATGCTGTGTCTGTCTGATCCACACAAACATGCACACATGCACACACACACACACCTCAGTTCTTTTGAGCTGATTTTTACATGGAAAATGAATGCATTGCTTATCTGAGTTTCATGTATAAACGAATCTCAGGGTAGGTGAGATGGCTCAGAAGTAAAGGGTGCTTGCTGCGGAGCCTGATGACTCCAGCTTAATCCACAGAAACACAGAACCCACATAGTAGAAGGAGGGAACCAACTCTGAGCACACATGTAACTAACACACACTCACACACAGATGGGCACATACACACTTATAAATGCATGTAAAAATTAAAATGTAACTGGCATCCTAGTTCCCTGCTACCCTTCTCTAATTGTGCTTGCAGGGCAGGGTGGGGCCACAGCTGGAAGTCACATGCATTCCCTTGTTGGGCAAACAGGTGCTGTCTGGGCAGCCCATCCTAGGGAAGCTGTCCAGACTACTGCCTCTCAGCACAGCATGTTGACACCTGCTGCAGTCTTTGCCTTCCACCCAGGAATTTCCCTGGGATGGGAATCTAGGGAGCCCAGCACTGCTCACATGACCGTTCCCAGCCACTGACCTTGGGTGTGTTGATTTGGCTAACTGTAGGCCACCAAGTCAGTGGTAGACAAGTTGTGTAAAGTGATTCTAACCTTGAACCCTCGTTTGTGTGACACTGACCAGGTGCTAGGAATGAGAGCCCTTATGGATGGGAACTCCTCTCCCAGGTACCCTGTGGCAGTTTGAAAGAAATGGTCCCCAAAGGAAGGGGCAATATCAGGAGGTGTGGCCCTGTTGGAGGAAGTGTGTCACTGTGGAGGCGGGCTTTGAGGTCTCATATATGCTCAAGCCACACCTAGTTTCTCTGACCATTTCCTGTTACCTGCAAGATGTAGGACTCTCAGCTCCTTCTCCTGTACTGTATCTGCCTGCATACATAATGGACTGACCCTCTGAACTGTTAGCAAGCCACCCCAGTTAAATGTTTTCCTTTATAAGTGTTGCTGTGGTCATGGTGTCTCTTCACAGCAATAAAAACCCTAACTAAGACACATGCTGCTGGCTGACCTGCCTCTTGTACCTGCTTGGGGGAAGAAGTTCTGAGTTGGTTATAGCAGTGGTCTTGTTCCAGAAATGCCCACACTGGGCAAAGATGCCCCTACGCATTGTATTTATAGGTGTTTTAACATGAGAGCTGACATGGCTGCTGAGTAGAAGTGAAACAAAGTAAGGGGAGCTTCCTGGGAAGGGATAGAGAGCAGTCTTTGTGGGAAGGTAGGAGATGTGCACGGGAGGGTAGCTGACAGGCCAGTAGGCACAGCTGGGATGGCAGCCAGTGGCCCTGTGCTTTTTCCCTGGGCTCCATCCTGTCTGGGTTGTGGCATCTCTTTCCCACCTCTGGCAGTTTGGTCTTCACAGGGTTAAGGAGAAGCCTGCATTGCGTCCCTTTATTCCATGTAGACACATCTGAGGAAACAGGACCAGTCTGTCCTGTAGGCCTCCTCAGTTGTCCTGTGGCCCATAAGTGGACTGGTAGGTCAACTAGATGAGAAAACAGTGTAGAGCCCAGGACAGCTGGCATGAACCCTCCCTTTCACATACATTCTGCCACTCTGCACCACATGGGGATTGGCATGAACAAGAATTTGGGGCTGAGATTTGCTGAGTTGGTGGAGCAGCACTTCAAGCTCTGAGTGGGCTCTGCCCTGCAGCCAAGTCACAAGGCTGTGGTCTTGGTAGACATAAACACAGGGTCCTCTAGATCTCCAATGTGTTCCAAAAGCATAGCGTGAGCCATGGATACTGAGACAAGACTTTCTGCCCTCTTGGGACCCTTTGCCATGCTGAGGCACCTCCTACTGGCATTAACTGTTTGGGTGCCCTGAGCAGAGAGTGGGCAGTTTAGAGGGCAGCCATTTGGGTTTCAAGGTAGAGCCCTTTGTTTTGAGGAATCTTTTGGGTCTAAAGCCCTTTGCTTGAATAGCTGCTCACCCAGCAGATTCCTTTGTCCCCAGCAATGAGACTAGAAAGGCTGAGGGACCTATACATTTCAGGGTGGAAGTCTGATAGGTCGGTTTCCCTAACTGGAATCAAAGGCTAGAAAGCAGAAATGATCAACTGAGTGGGAGAGCTGCACTTGTCCCAGGAGGACCAGAACCATAGATGCATGGAGAGTGGTCTGTCTGGGCTAGGTTGGCTGGTAAGGCTGAAAGAAGCACCAGGGAACTGGGTGCAGAGCCTAATGGGGATGGGTTCTCAGGGCAGGTGATATTAGGAAGGACTGGAGACTGTGGTGACCTTTGAGTACACAGACAGCAGTAGAGATCGGGCATTCTGCCGGAGAGGGATCCCCTCATTGCAGCCAGCTATCACTTTCCAGGGGAGAAATCTGACCATCCATGGACCTCTCTCACTAGCCCTAGTTTCCCATGAGTATCTGCCCTGCTGAGGCCAATAAGCTGGAGCAGCCGCTGCACCTCACACACCCCACCCCACCCCACCCCACCCCGGCATGGGGCTGGCAGAAGAGACCTGATCCACAAGTCCTCAGAAATGCTGGGCATCACGGTGGGGGCTGGGGGGGGGAGTGTCCGGTCCGCAGACGCTACTGTTTCCAGGGAGACGGGAGGGGGGGCGGTGCTGACGCGCCAGTGAAGGCTGCGGGAGGAGGCGCGTCCCAGGGAGCCGCCTTCAGCTGTGTGCGCCGGTGAGACTGCCGCTGCCCTGCTGCCCTGGGCTGCGGAGTCCACCATGCCGCCACCCCTAGCCTCATCTTGGCCTTTCCTGCTGTGCCCTGCTGCTCTGCTTTTGCCGGGACCCTGCACTGGCGCTCAGAATCGCGCTTGCCATCCGGAGTGCGTCCACAGCTGGGGACACCGCTGGAGCGGCCATCCGGGAAGGGGGTCCTAAGGCCAGGAAGGTGTCTGATGAAGCTGGTGCCAGGCTGAGTCTGCTAGCCGCCATCTCCATCACCATTCCTGTCTGCATCTCCCCTCCCCCACGCTTTCACCTCTCATCTTAAGCTCCACCACAGCCTATGTCTCATCCCCTCCCCATCAGGACCTCTATCACCAGCCCCGATTTCCACTCTTGTCTCTCCAGCTCCCCACCTTCGTCCCATTGCCATCTCCCTTAACTTATCCTGCACCATCCTGGCCACCCCTCCCTAACCCATTCCTCATCTGCACCCCCACCGGCTGCCGCAGCCCCCTTCCTGCAGCAAGCCCCCCTTCCTCTGCTGAACCCATCCCCCCCTGCAGCCTTGGCACACCCCTTCCTCCTCCCTTGTCTGCCTCGCCCACTGCGGCAAGCCCCTTCCCCGCCAATCACATCGCCCTCTCACCCCTCCCTCCGTCTCCTGCTTGCCGCAGCCCCCCCTCTAAGTGCCCCCTCTGCCTGCCGCAGCGCTCAGCAGTCCGCACTAGCCGCACCCACTGCACCAGCGCCCCCTCCTCACTGCACCACCAGCACGGGCGGGCGCTGGCGTCTGCAGATCCTGCTTGCTGGCTCCAGCTGTGCAGAACCATCCCCGTTGTGGAGGAGGCAGAGGTGGGAGCTGCAGGTGTCGCCCAGGCTTTGTTCGCCTGGGCCTGGCCTGATGCTGGAGAGGCAGCTGGCAGGAGCCTTTGCCTACCCGGAGATGACACCTCCCACCCAGCCCATAGAAGTGCCAGCAGCTGATGCCCCCCCAGTTAGGGGTCCCCGTGCGCGATGGAGGCTCTTCTTGGTGATGTTGTCATTGGGGTGAAATTGAGCAGGGGCTTGGGGGTCATGAATGCATCCAGGAGGGTGGAAGTATTGGAGGTGAATGGGGAGGATTGTGCTTTTCCAACTTCCGAGATGGGCTTGAAGTGTCCTCTTTCAGCTGTGACCCCTGGGGACTACACAGGTCCAGGTTTGTTGGGGAACAGGAACAGGCAGTAGTGAAGGCCCCCTGGATCCTGGAAGGCAGGTAGTCCTTCAGAAACCTGGGCCATTTGCTCCTAGTTCCTTGCTACCACTAGGTTGTACACGCTGAAGACCCTCAGCCTCTGGAGCTGGAAAGAACCCTGGAGCACCCCGGGCTGGTTTACTTTTCCTGCCCTATCAGGCAACAGGAAGGCCTGCTGTAGGAGCCAGCACTGGGTAGCGGAGGGCAGCCTGTGCGTCTCCCTTGCTGTGGTGCTGAGAGCTGTCTGTGTTCCTACACAGCCCCAAGCCATGAGAGCTGATTATCCACGTTGAAATGGGAGTATTTTAGGGGTGGTAAGGGAAGCAGGTTTTCATCGTCCCATGAACAAGGGAAGCTTCTGGAGGGATGGGCTTGAGAAGGTGGCATAACTTCAGTCTCTTAAGAAGGGTGAGGGTTTCAGGCATTGAATCCCTGAGATATCAGGGGAGGACAGGTCGGAGAGGGCTATGCACAGCTTCGGAAATGCCCTCAGGATGCTGGGCTAAATAAAGCCCTAGGGTAACTGCTGGTGACCAAGAGGGGTGCTGTGTCTGTCGGGGAGGAGCAGGAGCTGCAGCTGTCAGCAGGTGGCAGGAGGGTGTGACCCTGAAAGGTAGGAAGCCACAGGCTGTTGTCTGCTCTGGAGAACAGTGTGGGTGGGGGGTATGCGGGCAGCCAGAATCCGGGAGGAGGTAAATAAGAGGTTGCTGCCATGGGGTGCCATGCTGGGTGTCACGAGAAGCCTGGGGCCTTGGAATTTGGGTTTGGGGAGGGGGGCTTTGGGTTTGGGGACAAGGTTTAGAAAAGGGACTAGGGTGAGAAATACCTGCTATGAACAGCCCCTCCCCCAAATAAAACCAGAGAGCACCAGGGGAGGGTAGTGCCCCAAAAACCCAGTAGGGAAAAATCTGGAAGAATGAAATCAACTCTGAATCATAGAGATGGGTGCTGCCCCCACCCACTTTCGGGGCTGGGAGGGAGGGAACTGTTGGTGGGCTTATATCCCCTTAGAGTGGAAAATTGCCTTTCTCCAGGGATTGAACTGAGAGAAGGTGCAGGGACTTGGGATGTACTCTAGTGCTTTTCTGGAAGTGTGGACAGCTTTGCAGAGCCTGCCTTCACTGTCCTGATATTGTGCTTATCACCTGTAGCCCTAGTCTCAGGAGGACTAGGACTCTGCAGCAGCCAGAAAGCCTCCTGTCTTTGACCACCCCACCCCACCCCGAGCAAGCAGCTCTGCCTTGCATGGGCTTCTGGGCAGCCTGGCCCAGCCTGCCCGGGGGCCCTCAGGCCGGTGCCCGGGCTCTGGCTCCGTGTCTTCACTCCCGTGTTTGTCCGAGGAGGGAGGGAGGGACGGGGGCGGTGCTGGGGCAACTGGAACAGCGCAGGTCACCCGGGCTGGCTGGGCGAGGTGGCCAGGCAGAGCCAAGGGGCTGCATGGGAGGCCATTGGATGGGGAGTGTTCATAGTGGCTGGCCAAGAGTCTCATGAGTCCCGCCCACCCAGAACCTGCAGTGGAGCCTGGCAAGTGCCTGTTTCTTGAGCGTCTGCCCTTATTCACCTTCTCCCTGTTTCAGCCTAATTCTCTCCCATCTACATGGTGAGGGGTGGCAACCAGCTCCACAAGATGGTGGAGGGTGTCGGGAGAGAGGGACCGTTGGGAGGGGCCAGCAAGGATGTACCCACCTCTGTCCTGCCAATGCTCTAGTATGAACCCTGGTCCTCAAATTTCCCACCTAAAATCGTGGGCCTGCACACATGCCTTTGCCCTGAGTGTCCCAGTCACAGCTGAGCCCAAGATGTCATCTGAACCCCATACTGACACCTGTAGCCTCCATCCCCAGGACTTGTCCCCTAGTTTGCTGCTGTAGTCTGGGATGGATCCTCCTCAGGTAGAAATGACCCCGGTGAGGTGTGTTGCTTGGTAACATGTTTCCAGGACCTTCCGCTCCTGTAAAAGGCAGGTACCCTGGGCAGGAGGAGGAAGCAGAGTGGTCAGAGCAGGGTTGGGGGGGGTGTGCCTCCCATCCATGGCTCCCTTTTCTCTCCACTCCCCTAAATACCCTTGAATCAGAATACAATTCCTTCTGTTCTTCTACCAGCTGTCAGCCACTGCCCTGTTCTGTGGGCCTCTGGGGACCCTGAGACCAGATGGGACTCCTCAGCTGCCATGACAGAAAGTCCCCAGGTTCTGGGATGAGGCTTGGTTCCCATACCTCAGTGAGCAGGGGGAGGGGCCTCTATGCTGAGACCTCAGCCTGAGACAGAGCAAGCTCCAGGTTGCACTGCCAGGGGTGGGGAGTAGAAAAGAGATGGGTAGCCCTCGCCTATCCTGGCTCTTCCTGCCCTCTGGTGTCCCCTAACACCTCCCCCTAGTCCTATCCAGCCTCAGAACCTAGGGATGGGTCTCTTCCCTGTCAGGTTAAAGTCACAGAGGTCACACACAGGTCCACCTGCAGCACCCCCACCCCCACCCCCACCCCCACCCAACCCACACAACTGTCCATACTTATTGGGTGCCAAAGACAAGAATGTGACCGTGGGATGGGCTCTTTAGGGGACTTCGGCCTTGGATGCATTCCTGGGACCTCTACTCCCAGCTGGCTTCAGGTGGGTGGGGGTGGGGGTTCACAGACACCAGGCCTCTGCCGCCCCCCAGCACAAAGCGATCACCTCCTGAGATAGCAGATTCCTGCCCACACATCCTTCTTGCTGTCCACTTCCCTCTGGCTCACCTCAGAGGCCCACCACAGCAGCAGCTAGCAACGTCACATCCTAGGGTCCTCAGCACCTCGGGTCCCGTTCCTCACCTACCTTTCCACTAACCCATCAGCAAGGATAAGGCAAGGCAGGCTTTGGCACCCAGGGGCCAGCCCTGGCACATGCTCTAGGCTCTGGAAGCTCTGTGTCTTTCTGGTTTCAGCCTCTCGGCTGTAACATCAATGTCAGTTTGCCTAGCTAAGGGAAGCTTCCGGAGTCCCTGCTGGCCCTTCCCTCTTCCCAGATCCTCCACCTAAGCCAGGACCCCTACCTCTGCCTGTCCCCTGTCAGACTCAACCAGTCCCGTGGGGGGTTTTCTGTAGCTCAGAGAGCTGTGAGGAGGGAGTGGCACAGGCTGGGATCAGGCAGACCTAGTGGGTCTTGAACAACTCAGACTCTGCTGAGACAAAACCGAATCTCCAAGCCTCAGATTCCCTGTAAAAGGCATCACTGTAGCCTTAGCAGAGGGGCTAACACATCCCATTGAGGGTTTCTTCCGATGCCAGGAGACTCTCATGGGTTTGAAGCTGCCTGGCCTGTGCTGTAAGGACTCCATGGTAGACACGTCATGGCTGACTGTGGGCCCAGAGAAATCTTCTGTCTGCAAGTGGGGATTTACATTGTCTTGAATGGTGCCACCAGGAGCTGACACCTCAGTACAGTAGCCCAGGACAGGGAGTGGAGTGGGAGAGCTTCCGTGGGAGCACTGTGGGCACAGGGAATGTGTCCAGCTTGGTGGGAGCCTTAGGCCAGGAGTGGGAGCCTGCACATAGCATGCTGTTATTCACCCCAGATTGGTACCCAGGGTCTGGCAGGATGCTGCCACTGGCCCTGCAGAACCATCCTCACCAGACACTCCACTGTCTGTCATTAAGTGTGAAGCTAGGTGGCGTCTGAGACTGGGAGGGCCAAGAAGGGTTGACTTCATCCTTCCCTCCCTGGCCGAGGCTTCTGCCAGGCTTGAAAGCCTCTATCAGGTTTCCAGCCTAAGTCAGGCAGCCCCTCCCTCCCCGTGCAAGGTCCAAGCTGGCTCTTTGGGAGCCCTGAAATGACTCTCCCTATGTGCCTGAGATGCTGGGATAATGCCACACAACACTCCTAGCCTGAGGCTCAGCCCACTGATAACTCAAGAATACCTATGGTACCCTATCCTGGAGTCTTATCAGGGCCCTAGGAGGTCAGAGCCACAGGAGCCCAGCCTTGCTCCATCCTTGTTGCCACCTTTGCAAAGGGCTCCCAACCTGAGCTGAGCCCTGTCTTGGGCTGCACATCCTAGGCCACTTCTCCCTGTCACACCATCCTTTCCCATCCCACAGGTGAACACCTGCGGATCTGCCCCCAGGGCTACACCTGCTGCACCAGTGAGATGGAGGAGAACCTGGCCAACCATAGTCGTATGGAGCTAGAGACTGCGCTCCATGACAGCAGCCGTGCCCTGCAAGCCACGCTGGCCACCCAGCTGCATGGCATCGATGGTGAGCGGGAGGCTGGAGGGTGGGGACTTGTGGAGGTGGGGCAGGACTCCAAGGCCGGGATTTGGATGGTTAGTGTCAGCAGAAGAGTGTTCCTCGTCCTGCGGAACTTGAATGGAACCATCAACCCAAGTTGTTGACAGGGCTCTGGGGAGAGTGGGCCTTCCCCTCAGAGGGAACCTGCTGCTCTTGGGGTGCCTCTGTGACCCAGGCAGAGTTCCCTTGACTTACAGAGGGCTGGCTGGTCTGCATCCCAGCTGCACTTTTGGGGTCCCTGTGGTAGGCCTCTATCCCAGCTACCATCCCCTAGTCAGGGAGCTTAGACTGAGGGCGGAAAGAGTGTCGGGCCTGCCCTGAGGTGGCTGCCTCTTAGTCAGGGGCAATAAGACTCCTGTGTGCTTCAAGAGGACAGGTCAGCTGGGAAAACAGGAACTATAAAGGTTTAGAGAGAAAGCATCAACATCCTGACTCTAACCACAGCTGGGGCGTAGCTACGAGAGTTTGGAAATTCCAGGAAATATCAGAGAGCCCCTAACCATTTGCATACTCTGACACACTTGTTGCTAAGCCTTCCTTTGTTGCTTGTGGAAGGGAGGGGATTAGCAGTCACAGACCTTAAGACTCACTTCCAAAGGGGATGCCACAACCAGGTGGATGCCAGGATGCCATCGCAGAGCTGTGGAGTACGGTGACATTTCTCTGAACTTTAGAATCTGATACACATGTCCACATGTCACCAGAAAGTATCCGTCCGAGGGGCTGGTTTGTGGGGGTAAACTGAGGTTCTTGAAACCTGAAGCTGGGGGCAGGGTTTGCTGAAGAGCACAAGGAGGAGAAGGGCTGCTTAGGGCAAATGGGAGCACTGAGAGACAGGGCAGTTGGCAGGTAAGCAAGGGTCACTCTGGTTCCCCCACCCAGCTCCACTATAGCCCCTCCCAGAGTCACTGAATCTCAGCATCTCTTGGTTCCTAAGGCCCAACTCAAAAATGGCCTCTGGAGCCCCAGCTAACAGTCTGTGACTCTGTGGACAGTCCTGACTTCTGCACCACTAAAAAGGAGAAAGGTCTCCAAGAGCCTGAGGAACCCTCTGTAATGTGGTGCCCAGCTTTCATTGCCTGTATCAGCAGGTTCTGAAGAGCAGGGGGTATTATGTCAAGCCCATGGGTAGATTGGTGAAGCAGCAGAGCCTGCCTGCCTCAAGGGGTCACGACTCTCCTCTGTGCACAGACCACTTCCAGCGCCTGCTGAATGACTCGGAGCGCACACTGCAGGATGCCTTTCCTGGGGCCTTTGGGGACCTGTACACACAGAACACTCGGGCCTTCCGGGACCTGTATGCTGAGCTGCGCCTTTACTACCGTGGCGCCAACCTGCACCTGGAGGAGACACTGGCCGAGTTCTGGGCCCGGCTGCTGGAACGCCTCTTCAAGCAGCTGCACCCCCAGCTGCTGCCGACTGATGACTACCTGGACTGCCTGGGCAAGCAGGCCGAGGCCTTAAGGCCCTTTGGGGATGCCCCCCGGGAATTGCGCCTTCGGGCCACCCGGGCTTTTGTGGCAGCACGCTCCTTCGTGCAGGGCCTGGGTGTGGCCAGTGATGTGGTCCGGAAGGTGGCCCAGGTACACATACTGCCCAAGGCTCTGAGCAGACCCTTGGGAGTCAGTTCCTCATGCTATGCCCTAGGTGCTTGGTACCCTCCACTCTCAGCCCTGCCCCTCTGAGCCTCCTGGCCCTCGCTCGGCCTCACAGCTGCAGCCCATTATCAGTTCTCACAGCAGGTCCTCAGATGGGAGTCCACCCTGAGCCTGGCCATGTGCTGTCTGGTCCTGTGTCCTTAGCCAAATGAATCTGGGCAGAATGGAGGGGGCTCTTGGGCTCAGGAACCAAGAAGACGATGGAGTTGGGCCTTGAGCAAGCGGAGGGTATGGGGAGAGCACCAGCTTCAAACTGCCACTGTCCCCATCTCTGCTCAGACCAGCACGTCACCTCCCAACCTCTGGGCCTTGGTTTCCTTATCAGCGGGGAAACCTAGTGACAGCAGTGTGCCATAGTCTCCCGGCACTTGGAGTGTGGCCCTGAGGTGGCCTGAGCTAGGCAAAGTCCCACGGCCGGTTAGAGCAGAACCCGGGTGTTCTAGCTTGCATCTCAAGCCCTTCATAGTGGTGCTCCTTCGGGGTAGCTGGTGACCGGGTGCTCAAGGACTACAGGGAGCCTCAGGCTGCCTTTGTTCTCCAGGTTCCTCTGGCCCCAGAATGTTCTCGGGCCATCATGAAGTTGGTGTACTGTGCTCATTGCCGGGGCGTCCCTGGTGCCCGGCCCTGCCCCGACTATTGCCGAAATGTGCTCAAAGGCTGCCTTGCCAACCAGGCCGACCTGGATGCCGAATGGAGGAACCTCCTGGGTGAGCCCTACCCCCAGGCTGCCTGACCTGCTGTTAGGGGCACCATACAGGGGTCCTAAGAGACAGTAGTCCCTGGTTCAGGTCGAATGAAAGGCTTAAGGGCCTGATATGGGTGGGTCTGTGGGGTCAAGGGACTGATTCTTTTATTCTTGTCCCAAGGGGTGTGGTCAAATAGCTGCCTCAACCTGCATGTACACCCACACAAAGGTGAAATGTGACAAGCCTATACACACATGTACATACCCTGACACGTGTGCAAACTGGCATGTATGTGTGCTGCACACAGTAGGGCAGTCAGTGTGGTGTGCACTGGGTCTCCCTGCCAATCACAGGTGTTCCTACATGTACTGGCATAAGGTGACTGACATACGCGCATGCCAGGATATGTGAATCACTGGGTATGTATGTTGATATGCGGGGAGCTAGCACGCATACACGCATGCTAGTACATAGCTGGCGTGAGATGGTTAGTATGCTGATGATCATCCGACAGATGTGTCGGCACTAAGAGCCAGTGTGTGCGTGCAGTTACATCTGTGCTATGTGGAAACATGCACATGCAGATACACAGTTCATGTGTATGGGCACTGGTATGAGGCACGTCTACACACATACACGTTAGCGACCACAGCTATCCATGCATGTTCCACACGTGCATCAGCCAACATGGGCAACTATGGACATGAACTAGGCCAGCAAGAGCACCAGATGAGGGCCCCGTGTGTTCATGGAAACCTATGCACTGTGCTTGGGTCCCCACTGTTAAGGAAAACTCTGAGCTGTGCGTGAGAGTAAGCTGGTCCAGTCTGAATGGGAGCTTGTGACCCTCTGCCAACCAGCACCTTTGGTTGGTGCTGTCAAGGCTGTGTGTTCATGTGTGTGCCTGTGTATTAATGCCTCTGCCAGACTCCATGGTGCTCATCACTGACAAGTTCTGGGGCCCATCGGGTGCGGAGAATGTCATTGGCGGTGTACACATGTGGCTGGCGGAGGCCATCAATGCCCTGCAGGACAACAAGGACACACTCACAGCCAAGGTGTGTGAGGAGAGGGGGGACACTGTGAGAATTGGAGGGTCTATCCAGATCTGGGCCTGAGAAACCCTGCTACCCCTCCAGACCCCCTGTGGTGTCTCCCCAGGTCATCCAGGGCTGCGGAAACCCCAAGGTCAATCCCCATGACTCTGGGCCTGAGGAGAAGCGTCGCCGTGGCAAACTAGCCCTGCAAGAGAAGCCCCCAACAGGTTCTCTGGAAAAGTTGGTAAGTTCAACCATCTCAGTGGCTATAACCCTATATATGTGGGAGGGGACACAGGCAATCTGCCCCCTGGCTTTTCACTGGTCTGACTGCCATCCAACAGGTCTCTGAGGCCAAGGCCAAGCTCCGAGACATCCAGGACTTCTGGATCAGCCTCCCAGGGACACTGTGCAGTGAGAAGATGGCCATGAGCCCAGCCAGTGATGACCGCTGCTGGAATGGAATATCCAAGGGCCGGTAGGTGCCCACCACTGGTCACATCCTCACAAATGCCCCAGAGCGTGGGAAGATGGGCTGGAGGATCACACACCTTCACCAGCTCCCAGCAGTGAGCACGTACCCACTACCTTGGGGCCTGCATGAGGTACCAATAGGTTGGAGGCTCGCTGGCTCTTGGGGTGTGGTAAGGGTGTGATACACTGTGGTTCGACTCCTTTGCAAACGCTAATGTAATGGATTGTGGCTCTGACTGCCCTGCTCAAGGTACCTGCCTGAGGTGATGGGTGATGGCCTGGCCAACCAGATCAACAACCCTGAGGTCGAAGTGGACATCACCAAGCCCGACATGGCGATCCGGCAGCAGATCATGCAGCTCAAGATCATGACCAACCGTTTACGTGGCGCCTACGGTGGCAATGACGTGGACTTCCAGGACGCTAGTGAGTCCCCAGCCAGGGGGGGTTGGGGAGGGAATCTGTCCTGCTCATGAGAGGAAGGGTACAAGGCCTCTCCAGACTCCTGCCAGGGGCCCTCAACCCTTTACCCTTACGGATGGCTGTAAAGGCCCCATGTCCTTCTAGCAGAGTTGAAGCCCGGCCAAGAGGTCTGTCGGCTACCATGGAACAGTTGGGAAGCAGACCTAGGGACTAACTGAGTCTTCAGATTCAGGGCTTGAACTCCCAGTGTCACCCAGCACCAGGGTCCCTAGTAGGAAGAGCCTGCTGCAGTCTCCTGTCCTCCCCAGGTGATGACGGAAGTGGCTCAGGCAGCGGTGGCGGCTGCCCAGATGACACCTGTGGCCGGAGGGTCAGCAAGAAGAGCTCCAGCTCCCGGACACCCTTGACCCATGCCCTCCCTGGCCTATCAGAGCAGGAAGGACAGAAGACCTCAGCCGCTAGCTGCCTAGAGCCCCACAGCTTCCTCCTGCTCCTCCTCGTCACCTTGATCCTTGCAGCAGCCAGGCCCAGGTGGCGGTAACTGCCCCCTGTCCCCAAGGACTGTCTTGGCCAAAACATGCAACAGACAATATTTAATACCCTTGGCCTTGGAGGCCCAGGGCAGGATGAGGCAACAGTAGCTCAGAGTAATGGGGCACAGTGCATGGGGTGCTGGCCTCCTGGGTCTGATTGCGCCTGTCACCCTAGCTTTTAATTTTGTATCAGGTCAGCTGCGAGCCAGTGTCCCCAAAAGCCATGTATTTCAGGGACCTCAGGGGCACCTCTGGCTGCACACTCCTCCCTTACCCTCCTGCACCATCCCAGAAACTCATGAGGCCAGCCAGAAGGGCGGCTGTTAGCCACAACCCATCGGAGACCTCAAGTGAGCCTGTGCCTTCCTTTCCCACCTCCTCCCACTGGGGACTCCCCACCAGACCCCAAGGGCCACAGATGTCAGAAACTGAGGCCCATCCCGCGGCTCCCCAGGAAGCCTGCCAGGGCTGTCAGTATGTTGCTGTCCAGGCTCTGGCAGGGCCTTCAAGTTTATGCATGACACCTTCTACTCAGAAGAAACTCTGCAGCCGGGATCCCCACATAACACCAGGCCCAGCGAATATGGGCCTCAAAGAAAACCCACTCTGGGGTTCCTTGAGTGTGACATAGGTGTGGTGGCAGCTGGCTCGGCCACTGTAGGCTTAACTGCCACACTGCTTGAGGGTGTGTTCTGTCCCCTCAAGTGGACTCACAAAGTCTGGCCTTGGGGGTCCACGTGAGGAACCTCACTTCAGGGGAATAGCCAGCCACATCTAGCCTCTATCCCACTTATAAAGGTCCCCTGGCCACAGGGATGCTGGGTGGCTGGTGACACTTCAGCTCAGGGTCAATGGGACCTGGTACTGCAGGTCAGGAGGATGCCTGGGCCCCTTTCCTGACCCAGGCATCTCTGCAGGAGCTGGGGGAGCAATGACAGTCAAGGGCTTTCACAGACATGCACATCTGGACCCTCGGTGTCCTTGTCCACTGAGCACTACATCTAAGTCTTCCTTGACAGCACTGGAGAGGCTCAAGGCCCGGTATCCTCCTGTGGCCTGGAGACCTGGGGCACCTGGCGTACCGAGGCTGTCACAGCTCTGTCTTCCCTTCCAGGGCCTTGGAGGGTGCTGAGCTGCTATAGCCAGGAAGACAGTGGCCCTGACATGCAGAAGGCCTGGAAAGGCTGCTTACTGCTTTTTTTTTTTTTTTCTTTTGGTCACTGGGTTACGGAGGCTACTGCCAGCACAGTGAACCCAGGTCTGCCCAGTAGTCAGGTCCCCTGGCCCAGGATGGGGATTCTCTGCAGTTGGTCCATGGATTTGTTGGGTCCTTGCCCTGAGCACACCCATCCCGCCACAGCTCTGCTGGTGCCACTCAGGCAAGGGTGGCAGGAGCTTCGGGATCAGCAGCCTGGGTGTCAGAACAGCAGCACCCAAGCCAAGCTACTGTGTTCTTCCTCCATGAGGCTCTCTGTCACTCGGTGCCAGTGGATAACGTGTGTTCTTTTGAGTCTTTGTATGAATTAAAGGCTGGAGACCTACAGTGGGCACGACCTCATGTAACTCTGGTGAGACTATGTCTGTGTACATGCGAGCATGGCATGCACACAGCAGGGCACAGATCGGGGCGTGTTGGAAGGGGGTTGAGCATGGGCAGCACCTATAGTAGGGTCCTAGGGTTTCCTTGTGGTAGTGACCATTGAACATCTCCAAGTCCTGCCTGGGAGGATGCCGCCTATACCAGCTGAACATGCCAAAGGTCATGAGAGGAAGGGGTCTGGATATCAGGGCTACCCCTGCCTTCCACCTCTCCAGCCCACCTCAATGCACATATCATTCATTGTCTTACCCATACAAAGGTTCTCATTCCTGCCAGGTACTCTGAGGTGCCCCGGAGAACAGTGTTGGGATCAGGGATGTCCTGCCGCTCCAGTCTGTTCTGAGCTATCCTATGTCACCAGACAGACCCTCAATATCCTAAGGCATTCAGGGCTGGCTCACCCTCACTTCAAGGAGCTGACCTGTCCCTGGGTGAGAGCACAGTGCCAGCCTTCATGGCTAGGAAGCTCACTTAGTAGTAGGACTCAAAGCAGCCCTGCTCAGCCAGGTATGGCATGTCTGCTTTATCTGGGAGCTGTGGCCCACACTACTGCCCAAATGCATTTACAGTGATACCATTCATTGGGGCCTATGCAAGCAGGAGGGAACAGAGCAGAGCCCTACCCCACAAATGCTGTTTGGCCACACATCCCAAACATCTCCCAGAGGGAGGAGCCTACAAAGGACAAGCTCCTGCCGGGTATTAGATCCTACCCAAGGATACCTGCAATGCCCAGGCCACCCCTGGGGAAGCAGCTGCACCCTTACTGTCTACCTCCTTGCAAGTCCTGGGAAGCTCTGGTGCCAGGTGGCCCAGATTCTTCCCTGGGAGAGGGAAAGAGTGCAGTCCTCTCTCCTCGAGTGGCCAGGATAGACAGCCATGGAGTGAGGTAGAGTGCTGATAGAGCCCTGTGAGGAGTGCTGGGCAACCTGGTGCTCACAGGTGCCTGCAAATGGAGCCCCGTGTCATGTAGTCCAGCAGAATCTCCACTGTAGGTTCAACTTGAACCAGACACACTTGGGCACCTGTTTCGTCTGCTTTGGAGTCTTACTGAGCTGGGCACAGGTGGCCACCTGTTTCGTCTGCCTTTTTTCCTTTGGGAACAGAACATCCGATTTTACTGTCAGGAAAGAGAACACATAATGAGACAGGTACCCAACACAGGTGTCAGCAGCCAGGCCCAGGCCAGGACTAACCCAGTGGCTCCCATGGCCTTGCCCTTTGAGTAGCAGACAAATGCCAGGTAAGCACCTTGCATCTAAGTCCTGCCACGGCGCTGCCGAAGAGGCTAGCTAGAGAGTAGTCCCTTCTCCACCGTCACTAGCTCTCAGAGTCTTCCTCAGAGAACTCAGGAAGGCACCGGCAAACTGAACGGCCTAGTGATGCCAGCTTACCCCTTGAGAGTCTCACATGGCGGCAGGCAACCCTGCAAACTAGTGCGACCCATACATTCAGAGCCATTGAAGGAGAATAGAGCCAGCGAGGTGACATGGGTGGATGGGTGGGTTTGTGGGGTGCCAGGAGTCCTAGCAGCAAAGTTTGTGGAGTTTGCAAACTGCTTTGCTGAAACACCATGACTTCCTGGTGAGGAATGGGGCAGTCATTGCCCAGCAGGCTTTCCCTCTGCAAGGAATTCCTCCCAGACAAGGACAACCCCATGTACACACAACTCGGACAAACGAATTGAAAAGTAAGACTTTAATAACTAAACACTTCCTTCTTCTGCATCCCAAAAGGATATGTAAGACCACTTATCTCCAACACAGACCTACTTCTAAGCTCAATATGAAGTGAGCCAGCCAAAAGTGTAAGCCCTCAGAATGCCAAGCACCAGTCTAAGCAATCAGCCCAACCGCCCTGAGGCATTGGTGAGGTGTTGTGAAGTATGGATTTGAACAGGTCACAGGGACACAGTAGACTGTAAGATGAACTCCTTTTCTCACAAACATCAAAACCTAGGGGAGGTATGCATATTTTACAGCCAACAACCTATATGAGATTTCAGATATAGTAAACCCTGTGGCTGTTTGGGGGGGGGGAGAATGCACTAAGATTCTACAGAAAACAGGCAGATTAGTGTGTCAGATGCAGACCTATACCTATGGTGGAAGCTAGGACTGAGTCCCCAAGCAACAGAGAATGCCATGGAGCCACAAGGTCCTGCTTCTCAGGAGAGACCAAGAAGACATGTGCATGCCTCTCCCTAAGGCCCCCCACAAAGAGTCAGTGTATAATGAGCAAATGCAAAAGGGGCCCCCACAGAGAAGCAGCAAGATCCTCACAGAGAAACAGGAAAAAAAAAACCAAAACACCCTGGTGATTTGTAAAATCACAACATGGCAAAAAAATAAAAATAAAGTTTACACCAGATCAGCACCCTGAGAACCATATCACAGGCAAACTGAAATTGTAAGTGCGATCAGAGTGAAAGGGGGAAATAGAAGCTACAAGGTTGGGACAAGCCTTTGTGGGTGCTCACCAAAACTGAATTAGAAGAAGCCCCAGAAGAAAAGGTGTGACTCAGAAAGCTTATTTAAAGACATAAAATGTTTAACTATACTTGGGAGAACGACCAGGAGTTCTGAAGCCCGCACAGGGAACACAGCAAAGCCTATGAGATTGGGCCAGAGGAATCCAACCATACATTGTATATGAAATTCATTTCACCATTGTGATGTCTTGAATGGAAATGGCACCTATGGGCTTATAGCTGGTGGAACTGTTTGGAAAGGATTAGAAGGTGTGGTCTTGTTAGTAGAGGTATGTCACTGAGGGCCTTTGAGGTTTGGCTCTTTTTCTCTGCCTAGTACTTGCGGATCAGATATAAGCTTTTGGCTACTGCTCTAGCACCATGCCTGCCTGCCTGCTGCCACGCTCCCTGCCATGATGGTCATGGACTCACACTCTGAAACCCATAATTTTTTTTTCTACAAGTTGCTTTTGCTTTGATCATGGTGGGTTGGGGAGGATTGTTTTTGTTTTGTTTTAAAGATTTATTATGTCTACAGTGTTCTGTCTGCATGTATGCATGCATGCCAGAAGAGGGCACCAGATCTCACTATAGATGGTTGCGAGCCACCATGTGGTTGCTGAGAATTGAGCTCAGAACCTCTGGAAGAGGTGCTCCTAACCTCTGAGCCATCTCTCCTGCCCTGGTCATGGGGTAGACAACCATTGGGCTGCATGAGAAGGGATTTAAAGACATAACCCATGTGAACAATAACTAAAAGGCAACAGAAGTGTTCCTACCAATCAGATGAAACAGATCCCCAGTCTAAGTCACAACGTCACCGAATGATCCTAAAGAAGGCAGTTCACTGAGCAGATACAGCAACTGTAAGTAAATGTGTGCCTGACATTAGTGTGCTAAATAGACAAAGCAGACAGTGGCAGATCTGAGGGGAATGTAAAAATGTAACTTCAGCATCCCACATTTGGTGATGAGTGTATAATCCAGACAGGAAAGCAACAAGGAAACAACAAACTCAAAAAATACTAAAGATCAAGTGGGCTAACGTGCATACATACAATTCCATTCACAGCTGAATGCATGTGTGTCTCAGGAACAGGTCACATGATCAAAATCTTAACAATATCTTTCCTAACCACAGTGTTTTAAAACTAGATAGCAACAATCTGAGGAACTTATACAAGTTCCCACAAGTATGTGGGAATAAATAACATGCCCTTCCATAACCAGCAAGTCGAAAACAATTCAAAAGGAAATCAAAAACTATCTTGAAACAAATGTAAAAGTTAAAACACACCAAAACTTATGGAGTACACCAAGAACAGTTCTAAGAGAAGTATCTACAGTGACAAATGTTTACAGTAGAAAAAAAGAACTCAGCAGAAAAAAAAGTCAAGATCAGAGCAGAAATCAATGAAATAGAAACTAGAAAAACAATTTGGTTTTCTGAAGTGATGAAACTATCAAACCTTTAGCTAGACAAAAGAAAAAGATCTCAAAATTATTCAAAATATTCATGAAGATGATTCATTACTACAGATACTACAGGAATAGAAATGACCCTGAAGAATCAGTGTAGTAACTTTATACCTACACACTGGACAGCCTGGAAGGGATGGAGAATGCCCCAGAATATACAATTTATATAGACTAGGTCATGAAGAAACCTATAGCTGAAGATCCTGATTCAGCAATGGTAGGCAGCCCCAACACAACAGCCCAGGACAAGAGGACTTTGTGGGTGAATTACACAACATGTTTAAAGGAGGATTAAATCCCTCAGAAAGCTGACCAGGAGGTGATAGTGACTCTTACAAACTCATTTTACAAGGCAATAAGAAAAACTGCAAGTCCCTGTGAACTCGTCACAGTGTCACCAGCACATTAAAGGGATCATGGAATGTGAGCAAGAGGCTACCTCCCTGGGCTGCAGGGAGGTTCATTACATACAGATCTATGTGATACGTTATATAGTCCCAGAAGTAGGATAAAAGCCACACAAAAATCACAATACATAAAAAAATAACTTCTGGAGCTCAAGAGATGGCTCAGAGGTTAAGAGCAGTGGCTGCTCTTCCAGAGGTCCCAAGTTCAATTCCCAGCAACCACATGGTCGCTCACAACCATTTATAGTGGGATCTGGCGCCCCCTTCTGGCAAAAAGTCAGCAGAGCACTTCTATATTTAAAATGAATGAATCTTTAAGGGAGTGTTAAGAAACAAACAAAAATGCAAAGTCCCAATAACATCTTTTGTAGGACAATCCTAAAATTCATATGGAAGCACCCTGAGAGCCAAAGCGTGTCTGAGGAAGAACAAAGACTATGGAGGTGTGGAGGTATCCGTTTTCTATTTAAAACTGTTACAAAACTAAAGTAATGGAAACAGTAGCAGTACCCAGGTAAGAGCAGACATGGCTAAGAATATAGAAAAGCCCAGGAATTGGCACAAGCATATACATCCAGCTACTCAACAAGGCTAAGAAAATATAGTGGGGAAATGCCTTCCCCTAAGCAGTGTGACCTGAAGAGGCCCCTGGCTTCAGTCACGAGGAGCCAGGACCTGGGAGAAAATGGAACTGGACGTTCCCAGGTTTCAAAGGGAACAGACTAGCAGGGGAAGTCACAGCCCACTGGCTTCAGCTACAACGCCTGTAGCTACTCACTTTTCCTTCTGCAGAGAACACAGAAGCCCCCGAGCTTCTGCAGGGAACCAGAACCCTGGTGTCCATGTTCTAGGCTTCCGTCTCCATCACGATCCAAGCTACCTTCTCTGTTGCCATCGGAGACCCTCTCAGGTCCATCCACAGCTCTTTCGCCTCTCCTCCTAAGCTCTGATGGTCACCTGGCATGAACCCTGCCAGCAGCCTACTCCCCCAAATGACCAGATGTAGGAGGGGGTTGAGAAGAGTTACTCATCCTTGCTTGTCTACATCTAGCCACATCTCCCAGACCCTGCCCTCTCTTGCCACCTCCAATTGACTTCCTAGTCTATATGGGGCCAAAACCCCTCTCTGTCCATAGCCTGCTGTGTCTTGCCTACTCCAGAGCCGTTCAGATGCTACTTGTCTCTATCCTGCTTCCTGGACGGGGCTATCACAGACATCACTTCGACTCTTGCCCCTAAAACTCCCTGCACCGAGTCTGTGTGCTCTCTAAAGGGACTGTCTGATCATCTACCATACCCCATATCTCACCATCCTGCCCCCCACTTCAGCCTCACTCTCTGTGGGCTTCTGAGGGCTCAGGTGATGGCAAGGCACCTTTCATCCAGACAGAAAAGACAGGGCAGCGGAGTCTAGCCCAAAAGAGAACCCAAAATTCCAGGTAAGCGCTGAGAAGAGGACTCCAGGCAGACAGAGGTGGGGATACTGGGTCCCACAGACATTGGAACCTAGAGGATGGCCTTAAAAAAAATAAAAAATAAAAAAAAACCCTGGGGAGGTGGGCCTCCAGAGAAAGGGCTCCTCCTCTTTCCCAAGGTGTCACTACCTCATCAAGGCTGTCATCCTCTGCCCTTTGCTGTCCTCGTCTCACCAGATGACCCCCACGTGCTCCGGGAACAGGATCACATGGGCTGCAGCAGAGTGGTAACCATTTGGGCACGCACTATGTCCTTTACACATTCAAGTTCCCAGCAGTGACTGGAAACCATCAGGACAACTCAGAGGCAGAGAATCAGTGCCACTCTGCTGGCAGGAATCCTCGGCACCTTCCCTGACTTTAGGGTCCCTGATGGAGGCATGTGTACTCAGTAAGCAAGCTGGACCCTAACCTGAATCCTGAGCCCCTGCTGCTTCAGACCCCTGGGGTCCCCCAGGAAGTGCAGGTCCAGGGTAGCTGTGACTACCCTAGGGCTGCCTGCCTGAGTGTGTTCCTTTGGGAAGGTGCCAACCCTAGAACAAGAGAAGGAACACGTCTCCCAACAGGGATGGAACTTGGCTCCAAAGTGGAGGCTCGGCAGCTGAGTAGCCAGGATGTGGGCACCAGAGAGCACCAGAGTCAGAACAGAGCAGCTGTTGGGGTTTGAGGCACCTCCTCTCCCTGCTGTCCCACCCCTACATGTGACAACACAGACTGGTCCAGAGGTCTCAATACTATGCAGGAAGCCCCTAAGGTAGAAAAAGGACAGAAGCCACAGGCTGGATTCTGAGATGCTGAGACAAGTCCTTGGGCTTGCCCCTAGAGAGGGCTGGGTTGAGGTTCCAGGAGACAACAGGTATCTGGTGGAGAAGGCCCCACCCTCTATCCGGGCATGTGCGGACCTCTCCTACTTCTGTCCTACAAGTTCCAAGTGAACCCCCACAGCTCTTACAGACCACCTGATCCAGAAAACTCACAATAGCCACAAACAGCCCAACAGCACTGGGGCCAGCAGCCCTGCTGTGGGTGAGGAGGTAGGAGGTTCTGCTGTGAACATCAGCTTTGGGTGTTACCTCCCTTCCCTGTAGGCAGCAGCAGCAGCATGGGAAACAGCCACTTTAGAATTTCCTCCCTTTTTTCTCTGTTCCCTGGCATGATAGTTCAGGCCTCCAAGTGCTCTGAGGTACAAGCCACCTGGCACCATGAGGAAGTTTACTGTTCTGCAGTGATTGCCAAAGCCTTGAGAAGATAGGGAGAGGCTACCCCTGGACAGAGCCCAGGTACAATTCCCTCCTGGGTCTCCAGCCCCACCTCTACCCTACTATCTCACCTCTTCTTCCTAGAGACAACTTTCTCAGCTAAGAGGGGCTTTTCTAGAACATATACCCAGAGCCACATGGCCCCTCCTTGCTTTAATGAGCGACCTCATCATGGACATATTGCCCCTCCCACCCCTCCCAACCTGTCACAAGTCTACAGGTTGAGGCCACAGAGCTTAGGAGAACACAGGGAGAGACGTGAATATCAGCCGCCACCACTGACCATCTTAGGGAAGACCCAAGAGCTTTCGGTTCTAGGCAGATGATGAAACCACAGGTGGATCAAACAGTGGCATACTAAAATAGTATGGGCAGCCAGGCTAAGTCACCCCTGTTGGCACTCTCGTCAGAAGACCATTCCCTCAGTCTGTCAGGGGCAGACGGATATGGCAGCAGGGAGTATTTATGTGGTACAGCTCAGGCTGCAAGAAGCTAGAGGTAAAAACATAAACATCACACCAACATGGGCAGATGTCACACAAGGTCACTCTTTGACTCTCACCTCTGTGAGATCAACATAGCCTCTTGAGAGCACACTTTGGAACACAGGGAAGGCTTCCTGGAAACTAATGGAAGGGCTAAAAGCCCAATGAGTGTGCCTGTGTGTATGACCATTTGTAGACTGAAGACAAAATGGCCAGAGTTACAGTCTGGCACTCCTGCCAACCTCCAAGACTGATTTTGAAATTATGGGACCGATGCATTAGAAAATGCAGACTAAAATCTAAATACATCCCCCAAAACGTTCAGAATGGACACTGACATTAATATGATTGCCACAATTATCTTCTTTTAAACAAGCAATTTGGGGTGATTAAGAGCCAATTTTCTGCTCCTCCAGAGGACCCGGGGCCACGTGGTGGCTCACAACCATCTGCAACTCCAGTTCCTCCATAGTCATCAACCAAGCAACCGAGCATGTGGTGTGTTTGTGTGTGTGTGTGTATGTGTGTGTGTGTGTGTGTGTGAACTCATGCAAGCAAAACATACAAAATAAAGTGAAAACAATTAGTGCATATTTTAGGCACTAATTAGGTCCTAAACACACAAAAATGGAGTCAGACTCAGCTTCCTAGTCTCATAGCCTTGTGCCACTGCAATGCAGAGACATGTCTCCCCACTGTGTGGTGGCAGGTTCCTGACGTCTGTCACATGGGCCACACATAGTACAGAGAGAGGCTTCTCTCTCCCAGTCACTGCCTGCAGGCTTGGGAGCTCCCCCAGGCACACCATGGCAAATTTAGGGGTTTTGCTCATGCAGACAGAAAAGAATTCAGAAAATGTAGAAAAATACAAACGGGAATGCCCTTACTCTTAGGTATACATGTGTGTACATGCCAGACTAGTCTCTGCATCCCTACATGTCTGGAGAGGCGTGGGCTGTGTGGAAGTTTATCCCTTGTTAGCGTAAGGACTGGAAGTAGGATGCTCATGTGCCCAGCTCCTGGCATGGTCACCAGCACCCCGACCATCACCAATGTTAGCACTCTGGGACAAGGAGCTAGGTCACCCATGCTGTCAACTGACCAGTACTAGGGGACAAAGCTCCAATCCCTGCCTGTCAGGAGCCCCTCTTGGAAAGCCACCTATGGCTGAGTTCCATAAAGGAACAGCTTGTCCCCCTCTCTCTGGTCCTCACCTACATACATGCCTGCCCCCTCTATGAATCAAAACCCAGGCAGCAATATTGCTATGCTATTGTCAGGCTGGCCAGCTGGGGTCTTCCCCAGTCTCCTCAGGCTCCATAGCCCCTTTCCCACTTCTTCCCCAGACACCCCTAGGCCTGTCTACCTCCAGGCAAGTGGCTGCACTCCCGCCTGCCTGCCTGCCTGCCCCCTCACCCTGAAGGTGGGTCTGGTTCTCCAGGGCAGACTTTCCCTTTACCCTCATCAGTCCCTACGGTGGCCCCAGAACCAGCCTAGCCCACGGCTAGAGCACCGTGACCCCATAGGGAGTTGGAGTCCATGGGAGGAACCTAGACGGCTGAGAGCGGCTACAACTGGAAAAGCCAGTGCCAACATGAGCCAGGAGCTGCCACTGTTCTGCCATCAGCTCTCTAGCAGATTCCAGACCTTCAACCTGCCTGTCTACCAGCCCTGCTGCTCCTTTGCAACACAGCCGGGTCTTGCGAGAGACCAACAAGGTCACCATGATCAGCATGGACAGGAATCTGAGACCCGGCCCAGGACACAGACTTGAGAACACACCATAGCACTTTATTGCTGATCAGGAGGACGAGACTGCTGTGACACAGACGCTTCTTGCATGAGGCCACCACAGGGTGCAACCCTGGACTCCTCCCCAGGCTCAGTCCCCCTCTTGGGACTCTGACAACCTCCAAGCTGATTCTTCCAAATGGGGCACTGGATGGATAAGAGGAGGCTTAGGAAGGAGTATGGAGGTCCAACTGTTGGGCCTGAGCAAGTGACCACTAAACCTTACTCTCTTTCCCTAGGCCTCTCCCAGTCTACAGGGTACGGCTACAATCAATTTCTTTATGCTTTGCCCCAGTGCTTACAGTGCTGCCTGCAGCAAGAGGACTTGTCAGCTATGGTCACCTTTCAAAGACAACTCCCCACAAGATCTGCAAGACAAAGGCTATTACCAGATTCTGGGTAAACCCCACTGAGGGTACCTGTTACAGGAAATCCATGTTTTATAACAAATGAACAAATCAAGAGACGTAGTGTTCAGAGCAGGAACAGCCCAACCACTTGGGAGCTGCCAAGCCCAGGACAGTGGGTAATGCCAGGGCTAGAATACAGCCAGACGCCTGTGGCACTCACCACTTTAGCAGAGCCAGGGAGGAGGAGGATGGAGGGGGCAAAGAGTCAGGCTGAGGGAGCAGGCAGGCCGTTATAGAAGCAGACACCTGTTGAGACCCACATGGCTAGAAATTCTAAGGGGACACCTCAAACAAGAGCAGCCCATATGTTAACTATCATCTTGTGCTGATGTGACCAGCAGATATCCAGTGACAGCAACCCCCCTGGCACCCATGTCTTGGCTCTGCAAAGAAGTTACATGACCACTTTGCATAGTGATGTCACCACAAGTGGAGAGCCAGGATGGCTCCTGCTCTATTCTCCCTATTCCACCCACCAAGACACACCTACATACCACACACACACACACACTCACCCATCCACACACATCCATCCACACACACACCCATCCACACTCACACACACCCATCCACACTCACACACACCCATACACACACACCCACACACATATACACACACACACCCATACACACACCCATACACACACACACCCATACACACACACACCCATCCACACACACCCACACACATACACACACACACACCCATACACACACACACCCATCCACATTCACCCATCCACACACATCCATCCACACACACACACACCCATCCACACACACACACACCCATACACACACACCCATACACACACACACATACACACACACACCCATACACACACACCCATACACACACACACACCCATACACACACATACCTACACATACCTACACACACACACCCATACACACACACCCATACACACACATACCTACACATACCTACACACACACACACACACACACACACCCATACACACACACACACACACACACCCATACACACACACACCCATACACACACACACACCCACACACATACACACACACACACCCATACACACACACACCCATCCACACTCACCCATCCACACAGTCCATCCACACACACACACACCCATACACACACACACACACACACCCATACACACACACCCATACACACACACCCATACACACACACATCCATACACACACAGACACCCATACACACACACACCCATACACACACACACCCATACACACACACACACACACACACACACACACACACACACACACACACACACCCATACACAGACACATACACATGACTAGCCATTTGGTCCCAGCTGTAAATTCTGGGAAAACATCAGGAAAATAAAGGCTTCATCTTTGTCCCAGGCAGCAGCAGTTGGCCCCTCGCCAGCCCACCCCAACATGGCACCCAACCTACTCAAGATCATGATGTCGTTGCAGTCCTTTTTATGGAATTCGGTCCAGGCCTTGGTCTTGCAGTACTTGCTGCAGGTCAGGATCCCATAGCAGCGGGGACAGGGTGTGAGACGGACTCCAATGGAGCGACCACACTGGTAGCAAAACTTGTAAAAAGGAAGGCTGTAACAGAATTCCCCAGGTCAGGTCTGTGCCCGTGCCTGAGCTCATAGGGCAGTCCTGCCCCCGCATCCCACCAGGCAGATCAGCCACCACATATGGAAAGAAGGCCTCACGTCCCCACCCAGAATTGTCTCCACATGGTTATTCTGAACAGTTAATACACACCCAGCCTTTGGGCCTACCACAGCTTCTGTAAAGGCTGCGCATCCAACATGGAGACTGGAGGCAGCTTACAAGCACAGGGGCCTGGGTTGTGAGTGGCATGGCTGCGGTGAGTCAGCTACCTGAGGGCAGACCTCAGAGCTTGTGTTTGGGGTGAGACGAGGAGATGCTCCCCACCACCCTCTATACCCCTGCCCTGTCCCTCAGCGCTAATGCTACAGATGTTCCCACAAATATGCTTAGGTCCTTCCCAGAGGGTACACAGCACAGGTGACCACAGGGACCCTTCTGCCACAGAAACACCCTGCAAGAGGATGGCAGGGAGTTCCCAGAAAAACAGCGGTTGAGCTGGGCTGCGCCCTGCCCCAGGCAAGTGGCCACCCTCCTGAGGATGTGGAGCTAGTGTGCCCCACCCAGACAACCCAGCTCACTGAGTCCTGAGACTCCATCTGTTAGCCTCATCCCGGCTGGAACCTGTGCCTGTGCGCTGGGCTGCCTGGCCAAGGCTCTGCCACTCAGGAGAGAGAGGGGGCAGTAGGGCCAGAGCCCATAGCACTCACTGCTGCTTTTCTGTGGGTGAGGTCTTAAGTATGCTGGAGCTCCTCCTCTTCAGCCTGTGGCTGGGGGACAGCTCTGCTGTGGAGAGATCTGAGTCAGCACCTGGTGGTGGGGTGGGGCGGGGCGGGTGTCACAGGCAGCTCGGGGAGAGGCCCTCACCCACGGCCATCGCCTGCACCTGCACCTGCACCTGCATAGGGCTTATCTCCCTGCAGCCCCTGCCTAGGTCCTACCTTCACCATCCTCTCCCATTCAGGATTCAGCTGGCTACACCACTAAAGGCTACCTACCGGGCAGCCTTGCCCGGTCTGCACACCCTCTGAAGAAGTGGCTCTGAAGACCTTCCATTCGTCTCTGAGGCCCTCATTATGTCTCCCTGCTCTGTCTCAGAGGCCAGCTGTTACTTGTTCAGAAACCTGAATTTGTAGAGTCCACAGTAGTGGTGAATCTTGTCAGCTTAGTGATTTAAAATCACCTAGGAGGCAGACCTCTGGGCATGTCAATGAAGGCATTTCCAGACAGGCTTAAGTAACATGGCTCGACCAACCCTGAGTGTAGGTGGCACCATCTAGTAGGATAGGGACACAGACTAAGTAAAAAGGAGACCAAGCTGAGACCAGCATATCTCTCTGCTATGGCTAAAAGGTGGCCAGTCACTTCACACTTCTGTCAGTACGACTTCCCTCTTGAACTGAAAACCAAAATAAATGTTTTCTCCCATAAGTGGCATGTGTTGGGTGTTTTGTCATTGTAACAAGGAATGTTTTCACTGCCTTTTCTTAAACATAGTTTTGCTAACTATTAAAAGAAATCTTAAAAGTAGTTTCTGTGGCTCAGTGGTTAAGAGCACTGGCTGCCAGTCAGAGAGCCTGAGTTCAGTTGCCAGCACCCACATGGCAGTTCCAGGTCCAAAGGAGCCACCACCCTCTTCTGGCCTCTCCGGGCCCCAGGTACACAAGTGGTGTGCATACATACTTGCAGACAAACAATCACACACATAAAAAATTAATGACAGTTTTAAAACAGAAGAGTCTGATGAGAAGCCAACTATTGGTACTCCCTGTAAGTACTAAATCATAGCTCTCTCTCTCTCTCTCTCTCTCTCTCTCTCTCTCTCTCTCTCTCTCTCGACAGGGTTTCTCTGTGGCTTTGGAGGCTGTCCTGGAACTTGTAGCTCTTTTAGACCAGGCTGGTCTCAAACTCACAGAGATCCGCCTGCCTCTGCCTCCCGAGTGCTGGGATTAAAGGCGTGCGCCACCAGGGCCCAACTAAGTCATCTTTTTTCTTGAAGCTCTGACTTTCTCCCGATCTTTGGGGCTCCTGACATTTCACTGTAAAGTGTTTCTGGATTTCTTTGCACTTAGATGCCCTGGGACTGACCTTCTAGAATGTAGCAGTCAGCACTGTGTGTCCCTGGGACACTGCAAACCCACACATCTTTGACTGCTTCCTGCTCCTTTCCCTTCCATTTCTGGAATCCCACCACACATGCGCTGAGAGCTCACCGCACCACACACCCGCCACTGCCGGCTCTTTTTTATAATGTCTCTTCTGTACTGATACTCTCTACGAGTCAAGGTGTTGCCAGGGCACCTTCCTTTGCTGCCTTACCACGTTTCTAATGGCACCCTCACCAGGAGTGTCTGTCTGTCATGCTAGCACATGGGTCATATTCTCGTTTCTTTGCATGCATGTGTGTCTTGCTGTGTTGGTACTGGTGTTGTGTTAGGTCCTAATCCTACACCCCAGGCCAAGCTTGCTGCTGCTGTCCACTTGTTTGTTGGCTAACTGGGTTGTGAGGTGCCCCCATCCCACAGCAGGAAGTTCCTGTCCCTGCTTCACAGGGAGTGCAGCCTAGGGCACGGCCATAGTCGCCCTCTCTGTCTCTGCCCATGACTGCCTAGATATCAGCTCCACCAGTGCTGGGCTGGTTGCTCCACTGCTTTCAGAAGTCTTCCTGGAACATAAATGACTCCTCAGAGTGAGTCCATCACTTTGTAACTATTTGGGGCAAAAGCCTCCAAGGCCAGTGCTTAAGGCTTGCTCCTCTGCCCTCATTTCTCCTAGTTCTTTCTACTAAGTAAGCCATCCTGTAGCTCAGCCGGTAGTCTCAGTGGGTCACTGAACTCACAGGAGCCTCTCGCCATCAGGCCTGCACTTGTCTGTGTGCTATTGAAGAGGACTCCGTTTCGTTGACAAAGCTCACTGCTCTACTGCATGGCATCAAGGCTCTGGAAACAGAGAGGGATGGCAAACCTCTCCATGGGTGGTATCCCCACTTTGGGATCTACTCGGTGATGGGAAGGAGAGGTTGTATGCTGGGGTCTTCTCAGCCAGCCCCCTTAGCCAGGCCCCATGCTGTTGTGGGAGGTCAGAGGCCCAGCATTCTCAGTGGTGTCACAGGAAAGGCAGAGCCTGTGTCCCACAGTAGAATCGCCACCCAGGCACACTGGCCAGATCTCAGCCTCCACATTCTCCATCCTTTGGGGACAGCTGTTTGAGTCAGGATACAGTAGTGTATGGGGGCAGGGACAAAGGAACGGGAATAGTTAGTGGCTGTATAAGCATATGTGTGTGTACAATAATTAGGTCCTGGGCACAAATGTGAAGTGTGCTAAGTAGGTTTATGGGTGGGAGTGTGAAAAGTATTTAGGGGAGGCTGGTTGTGTGGATAGCAGAAGGTGGTAGCCCCGTGTGTAAGCGTGGGTGTGTAGATGGCTGTGTGTAAGTGTGGGCATGTAGCTGGGAACTATTTGCAGGGAACAGGGGTAGGGGGATGGCAGGATGGGAGGTGGAGAGAATGAGCATGGGGGGGGTTCGGGATATCAGGGTGTGAGTGCACAGGAGGTGGACATGCGTGTGTGTGCGTGTGTGTGTGTGTGTGTGTGTGTGTGTGTGTGTGTGTGTGTGTAGCAGGTGGGGCTGTGGATAGGGGTGGGTTACCCTGGAGGGGAAAGAGCCGATTATATTTAGTTGTGGTTGAATTTGTGGCTCTAAGGAAGGTATACAGTTGGTGCATATGTGGGGATGGGTGTGGGTAAGTAGACCCTCCGTGGTTTTGTGGCAGGTCTTGGTGCATATGGACGCGGGGTGTATGGTAGAGGCAGTGGTTCCTGGGTGGGAGCTCCATGTGGGTGGGTGTGCACTGGGGGCAATGTGAGTGAAGGCATCCGTGGGCATAAAGACGTATGTGCACGGTGGGTAATTGGGGTGTTGCGGAAGAGTGGTGGACGGGTAGGCATGTGTGAGACGGTTGGGATGGGGCAGGGAGGGTTGCAGTCTGATTTGACTGAGAGGGAACCGTGAGGGACACTGACAGTGGGGGAGGGTCCGGGCAGAATGTGGGAGAGCTGGTACAGGCCTGGAGAATGGGGGTGTTGGGGTAAAAGCAGAGCTAGACTACGCACCCTCATGAGCCAGCCTCGCCTACCTCTCTTGCTCAGGTACAGAGACTTCATGTCCAGCTGGTTCTCTTTGTTAAGGACGGCACGCCGTAACTGCAAACCCATGTACTCTAGCAGCCTTTTCCGGGCCAAGAATATCTCCCGCTCCGCTGGCATCAGAGCATGGAAGGGGCAGTGCGCAATCTTCCGGTCCTATGACAGAGCACTGGGTCACTCTGAGTCCTGTGGCCGCCACTTGCCGGTCAGGCACACTCGAGGGTCACCCCCAGCCCAGACTGCAGAGTAGCTGGGTGAGCAGGCCACCTCTCTCCATCCTTGTTAGTGTGACACAGCAGGGCACTTGCTCACAAGAGCCTGAAGCATCATGGCGTCCTCCGCCCTGGAAGGACGGCCTTGGCTGTAGACTCCTAGCTTTACCCAAGACAAGCCAGGTCTCAAAGGGGTCCTGCTTAGAACCCAAAGCCACACCTGGTAGAATTTGAAGTAGCCATAGTCCACGGCGGTTCCCACTGCCGTCCTTTCACCTTGCACGAGCGCCACGGGTTTGAGGATGTCTGCCCCATAGCTGATGAGCCGGTCAATCTGCAGAACACAGCATCTGTTAGGCACACAGGGCCACCACCGGAGGGGTGACAGAAGCCACCTGCTACACTAGACTTTGCAGGGCAGTTCCACACGGGACCATGTCATGATGCGCATGGCTCTCGGGTCCTGCGAACACACTCACTGGGCAGCTGAAAGGCAGGCAAAGGGCACCGCCCAGCAGGAGAGCGTGGCTGCCCAGGAGGGTTGTTGTCCCCTGCCTTCTCCAAGATGGACATCCCTCACGTGCGTGAGAAAGTCAGAGACAAATACAATAGACAGGGCTGACCTCCTAGCCTCATCCTAAGACGTCACTCCCTGGATGGGAGCCCTCCCAGACTCTATTCACGGTCACAGTGACGTCAGGTACAGCGGAGCACCAGTCAGCCTTCCAAAGCTCTGTCCCTCTTACGGAAGTCAGAAGCACCCTCGGTCAGGGCGCCAGGAAGTGCAACGCCTCCTGGGCAGTACACCCTCCTGGGCCTGTTTCTGAACAATTTCTTAGTCCGCACGTATTATTGTGTGAAGTGACGTGTGACCTGAGAGTTGTCAAAGTACACAATGAAGGCTGGGACACGATAAAAGAAACTGGCAGCTGCAGGTGACCAACAAGCCGAGTCAGGAGGGTGTGGTGGGCAGTGACTTGTGGAATACATGTGGCTGTTATTCAATCAATTCCAGCTGGGTGTGGTGGTGGACAGCTGTAATTCCAGCACTTAGGAAGGAGGCTGAGGCAAAAGATTACAAATTTGAAGCCTAGTAAGGCTACAGAACAAGACTGCCTCCCCTCCCTCTTTCTCCCTCTCACACACATACACTTTCTCTTCCTCTCTCCCTCTCTCCCTCTCTCCCTCTCTCCCTCTCTCCCTCTCCCCCTCCCTCTCTCCCTCTCTCCCTCTCTCCTCTCTCCTCTCTCCCTCTCCTCTCCCTCTCCCTCTCCCTCTCTCCCTCTCTCCCCCTCTCCCTCTCCTCTCTCTCTCTCTCTCTCTCTCTCTCTCTCTCTCTCTCTCTCTGTCACACACACACACACACACACACACACACACACTAAATAAATGGATTTGGGTACTGTGGAAAGGTACGAACGTACTGTCTACTTTTGTAGCATATTTCACTCACAAATCCTGGGCTCCAGGAAGCCTACAATGTACAAGCAGGCCTGCCAGGTCCAGACACTGCCAACAGATTGGCACCATCTCATTTCTCATGCACTGTGGGAGGTGGGTGCTCAGTGCTGGATGCTGTGTCCTTTAGTGTATTTTACTCAAGACATGATCTTAGGATGACCCAGGCTACCCCACCTTGAACCCAGTCAGTACTCTCCACCCCCCTACCTCATCCCCAGCCTCCTCCCATGCTTCCCCTCACCAAGGCAATCTTGTTCTCCGTGCTCCTCTGTTGCTCATAGGCCAGATCACACACAACGCATAGGGCAGTGCCCAAGCCTTTGGTCAGAGGCAAGTTGGGGTCAGCTCCCTGGGACAGGAGTTCCTTCACAACCTGGACACACAGACAGACTGCTGAGCAACCATGGTCCTGGGTACAATCTAAGGTCCCACCCACAGGGAGCATGATGGGTGGGAAGGATCATGGACAAGCTCCTTCGGGAGGAGCCGCAGTTCTACCCGGGGCCTGATTCCAACACTATTTTGATGCACATAGCTCTGATGGGTTCTGTTCCTCTCTCACTTTCTAGCCCGGGGAAGAGCCTGGCTCTCAGGCAGGTACGCACCACTGGCCAAGAGCACCTCTGTCCGGGCTCTTCGGCCACCCCCCCTCCAACTCTCATTTTTCTTCACTCATCACTATCTAAAACTGTGCTGCAGGCTCATGTAGGGCCCGATTCCCACAGATATAATGTGTGTTGGGGGATCCTCAAAGTGGAGGCTGTATCCTCAAAGCCTGCCGCTCACAGTAGTGCCTGCCTCCTCCCAGAAGCTGCTCAGTAAGCAAAAGTCAAATGAAAGGAAGGATGGGTGAGAGGCTGTGTGAAAGAGCGATGGTGATAGGCCGCTGGGAGCGTGGACGGAGGAGCAGGTGGGTCAGTAGATGGGTGTCTGGGAGGGTGAGGGAAAGCAGGCTGAGCAGCTATATGGTTAGATTGGCAGGTAGGTGGCTGGGTGGGTTAGTAAGTGGGAGACTGGGGAGATGAACCAGGCAGTAGACGGAGAAGTGGGAAAATGACACAGGAAACCCTGTGGCTGACTGGAGGAAGGGAATCAATGGTGGCAGAAATAGCAGAGTTCCCTGGTGCGCACCCACACTGGAGCTGGGCATGTAAGAGCCAAATACACAAGAGCCAGGTGCACAAGGAGTCAGGTCCGCTCACCAGGTCATTCCCACTGGCAATGGACAGGGAGAGCGGGGAGTGCCCGCTCCACAACATGTTTGGATTTGCTCTGTGTGAGAGAAGGAGCCGGACTATGTCTCTGGCACACTGTGGGAAGAAAGGCAGAAGCACATGAAATCAGAGGCCCATACCCAAGGAGCCCCTACACACCAGCAATAACACAATTGCTACCCCTAAAGTCAAGCCAGTCACCCAACTGCCGGCTCCCTGCACCAGAACCAACCTAAGCAAAAACTCCAAACAGGGACTTGGGGCAAGGGAGATGGAGGATCCTCCGACAGACTCCAAACATTTAGCTGGGCTCACTTGTGAACCTCTTGCCGGTTCTGTTGGTGGTCAGTGTCCCTCTATTTCCCCCACTGCAGGGGGACCTGATGGGCCAGTCGCCGCCTCTCACCCCTGTACCATCCCCCCATTCTCCCCAGTGAGCCTGCACTCTGATGCCCTACACCTCCCCTCCCCACAGCCTCCCGATTCCCTGACCTGCCCAGGCCACTCGGTCTCTTCTGAGGCGTCCCCATACCAGCCTTGCTCAGATTGAGTCCCGAGGCAGATGGGAGCCAAGTGGCTACAGGGCAGGGGGCTCAGGCCGTGGAGGTAAGAGGATGACTGAGGGGTTGTTAGCCCCTGGATCCCAGGCATGTCTGACCCAAGGGCAAGAGTGACTTCACATGGCATCCAAGGCTAAGCCAGAGGTGGGGCCACACGTGGCCAGGAAACTCTCTTCAGAGCATGAGAACCCGTGGACCCTTTTCATATGTTCATTCACTTTTGCCTGCACAGTTCAACTCCTTTGGAGAACACTGGATTTCTGCGATGGTTTGGAAAGCCCAGCACAGCGGCTTTGGAGCCATAGGCCTGGATGCAGCAGCCAGGGTCCCACATCGAGAAGCCAGCATGGCAGAGACATGGCAGAGCAGAGACATCTGCTCACACCAGAGCTGCTCTCTCTGCCCAGAGCTACCACAGAGACAGCACCCACGCATGCACACACTAGCACCCACGTGTGTACATACATGGACACGCATGCACACACTAGCACCCACGTGTGTGGATGTATGGACACACACACCCCAACTTAGAAGTGAAAGCTTATAGACACACATATCATATTTGAACAAAATCTTGCCTGGCCTAACATCCCTCACACAGCAACCCTCAGGGCTCGGCCTGTCCTGACCCCCGTGTCACACTCCTCACTCTGACAATCCAGCCAAGCCCATGACAGGGCCCCACGGCTGCTCACCTTCTTGTTGTCCTCTCGCTCACAGGCCACATGCAGGGGCGTGCGTCCGCCCTCTTCTGGGATGAATGTGCTCACGTTGTAGTAGCTCTTGGGTGGGCCTGTTTCATTGTTGAGCTTCAAGCTTGAGGGCAGGAGGTCAACCTGGGGTAAACACAAGGCTTGAGACAGGCCTATGTGTACCAGAGTGCCTGCTGGCAGGCCACAGGTGTGGAGTGTCTTCCCACAGAGCCCTCCCTGTACACACTCCTTTGAATCCTCCCAGAGCCACCATGACTCCCACCCTTGACAGGGCTGGACTCACAGGCATGCACCACCAAGCCTGTTTTTGTTGTGGTTGGTGGTGGTGTTTTTGTATTGTTGTTCTGTGGTACCAAGGATGTTGTCATTTAAAAAGCAGCACAAGAGAAAAAGACGCCATGAGAGAGAAAGACGCCAGATGACAGAGCTCAGGTAGAGGGGTTTTTTATTAGGGGAAAGGGAATGGGAAAAGGAGGAAGGGGGGAGAAACTGGCCTCTGGGGACATAAGCAGCAGAAGAGAGAAGAAAGGGGGCAGGGAGGAGACAGAGAGACAGGCAGAGAAGCAGAGAGAGAAAGGAACAGGCAGAGAGAAAGATGGGAGGTGGGCAGGGCCCTTTTAAAAAGCAACATAGGGGCCGGGCGTTGGTGGCGCACGCCTTTAATCCCAGCACTCGGGAGGCAGAGGCAGGCAGATCTCTGTGAGTTTGAGGCCAGCCTGGTCTCCAGAGTGAGTGTCAAGATAGGCTCCAAAGCTACACAGAGAAACCCTGTCTCGAAAAAACAAAAAAAAAAAACAAAACAAACAAACAAACAAAAAAGGCAACATAGGGAATCTTGCACAGGTGGTACTCTTAGTGGCTGCAGCTGAGGACATATCCTGTCAGAACCCCAAGGACAGGCCAGTACAATGCCTAAATACCAACAATGGAATGCTAGAAAACCACACTACCAATTGAGCCCCAACCCCAATTCCTCCCCTTTTTTGAGACAGGGTCTCCCTATGAGCTTACTATGTAGATTAGACTGTGCCAGAACTCACAAAGATTTGCCCACCCCTGCCTCCTGAGTACTGGGAATTAAAGACATGTGACACCATGCCTGCGACATCCCCAGCCTTTAATTAATTATTTTTGCCTGAGTCTCCCAAGTGTGTCAACCCTGCTCCCTCCCACATTGCTGGGTGCTGACCCACCTGGCCTGCCCACACCGGGAGGGGCCGGGACCAGGAGCACGATGACCAGAGTATGTACATGAGTCTCTTTTTGTCACCTCACCCCCTTTGTCAGTAGGCACAGCTGCAGAGCCAAACAGAACCACACCTTGCCAGTTTTGTATAGGTCGTCCTGGTCAGCCGCCTTGGCGTCCACGTCAGTGACTGCGTGGAGCAGCAGCTCCGTGATCTTGACCCCCTCCTCCCCAGGAAGCGAGGCTGCGATGTGGAGCGGGGTCAGAGACAGCAGCTGCGGGGACGAAGTGTGGTAAGGGTGAGACCTGGTCTGCAGCCAGGCAGGTGAGGCCCTGGGTAGGGTTATGCCAGGGTCCTTGATGCCCAAACAGAGGAAAGGATGCATACTTCACTGCAACCATTTCCGGTTCCCACAACACCATCTCCTTTTCACCAGGCCCATGGTGCAGGACAAGGAGGCCCAGGAGGGCAGAGGTAGACAAATGCCCACAACAATGGATGGACCGAATGCTCTTAAATGCCATGGAACCCACGGGCATCCAGGGTCACAGCTGTGAATGCCTGAAGATCGACTGGCTTGACCCCAGTTAGTTTTGGGCCATCTGTCTGACACTATCTTCTAAGACCTCTGTATCCCTGCCAGACTCTAGTCCAGATACCGCCATCTAACAGCCCATCGCTAACCACCCTTCTGACTCTCCCCATGGTGTCCCTCCCCCCATTGTCTGAAGTTGGTCCCCGATAGATTGTCTCTGAGCTCCAGCAGTTCATGGTTGTGGGGGGGTGGTGTGGGGGGGTGACACAACCCTGCTCTCAGAGTGAATACCAACAACTGAGATAGCCCAGTCAGGAAGACATGCCTTTGTCCCCAAACCAGTTCCTCTCAGTAACATCTCATTCAAGTAGGAATGAAAGTGCCTGGAGAACCCCCTGAAGGCGGGGTGTAGTTATCCTGGAAGGCAGAAAGAGCTCACAGTGGGTGGTGTGATGAGGCAGGAGATATTGGAACACTGGGAAGCAAGCAAGGAAGCATTAGCTCTACAGGGCACACAACCTTGACACACTCCTGCAGCTGACTCAGGCGTGGAGTCTCCGCAGCCCAAGAGCAGCTGGGTGCTGTGGGGTATTTGTTTAAGATGTGTTACATTCATTTATGCTGTGGAATATTTGTTTAATGATGCAAAGGTATGTCACATTCTTTTATGTTGCATTTGTTTAACTCTGTAAAGCTGTGTTACTTGGCCTGCTCAAAACACCTGATTGATCTAATAAAGAGCTGAACGAATGGGCCAATAGCTAGGCAGGAGGGAGAAATAGGCAAGGCTGGCAGGCAGAGAGAATAAATAGAACTCTAGAGAAGAGGATAAAGAGCCCGGGGAAAAAAAGGAGAAGGAGAGGGGGACTCCAGGGGCCAGCCAGCAAGCCACAGAATAAGAAGGCAAGAAAGATATATAGAATAAAGAAAGGTAAAAAGCCCGAAGGCAAAATGTAATTAAAGAGAAAGGAAATCATTTACGTTAGAAAAGCTGACTAGAAACAAGCCAAGCTAAGGCCAGGCATTCATAAGTAAGAATAAATCACCTTGTATTTATTTGGGAGCTGGGCAGTAGGCCCCCCAAAGAGAAAAAAAAAAAGGGCTATGAACTTCCTCTCCTATTAAGGCTGGACAAGACAACCCAGTAGGAGGAAAGGGTCCCAAAAGCACAGTCAGACACAGTCCCTGATCCTCCCGTTAGGAGCCCCACACGAAGACCAAGCTATGCATCTGTAACATACTCACAGAGGGCCTAGGTCAGACAAAACCTACAGACTCCACTAACTTGGGCTCCTAGGGGCTCACAGAGACTTAATTGCCAAGCAGAGAGTTTGCCTGGAACTGCAAAGGCAACCCCCTTAGCCAGACGTGGTGGCACATGACTGTGATCACAGCTACCTGGGAGGCTGAGGCAGGATAATCACAAGGTTAAGGCCTGTTCCACCACACATCCAGTTTGAGGCCAGCTGGGGCCACATGATGCTCTGACTCAAATACTAAAGAAAAAATTATTACAGGAAGCCACCCAGGAGGGAGGAGGCAGGAGCCAAGGCCTCACTAGTCCACCCAGGCCACTGTGCTGTGGGCTTGAGACATCAGGTTCTCGATGCAGGAGATTTGTTTTTTTGTTTCTGTTTCTTGTTCTGTGTTTTTCAAGTTAAGGGCAAACTAATCTGACCACATGACTTTTTACTTCCCCAACTGTATGCAAGTGTTCTGTCCTTGGGCAAGCCACCCAGGTTCCTCTCTGACTTGCTGAGGTCTGAACCACAATCAGAGTCCAGACAAAAGGACAAAGTGCAGCTGATACACTGAACTACAGTGATAGTCTTTACCCCGGGGTTAGGGCAGTCCAAAAATGGGCATTGGGGTCAGATGGACTGTGCAGGAAGCCTAGCCTCACTTTGACCTTCCTCCTAGGGCACAAGGCCCTGGGTGACTTCCAGGGATGTTGGGAGTTAATATAGTGTGTGTTCTGTCCCTGAGGACAGTGTTTCCAGAGCTGTGGCTTGGGGAAGGCTGGAAGGACCAGGTAGGACTAGATGGTCTGCCCACTGCTCAGGTGGACTGGATATGAGCAAGGTTTACACAAATGGAACCCTGAAAGCCAAGAGTCCGCCAACAAACTCTGTGGCAGCTGAGTTTCATCCTCGGAGTTCCAGCTCTTCACACAGGCTCAAGAACTGAGAGCAATGTGCTTGTCAAACATGTTCCCCAGGAGGTGAACTAATTCAGAATGGGAAGTAGCTAGTTAGTGCCTGGTAGTACTGTCCAGACCCAGGGCTTCCAGTGGGTGGCAGTAGTGCAGGAGGGGTCCAGGATAAGCAAGGCAGAAGGGACACGGGGCATGGTCAAAGGGAGACATAGAAACAGATATATGGGCAGGAAACTCCGGCTTGTTTTCAGCTGGCTGGACTTGCCGGGCTTAAAGAGCTCCCCAGTTTGCTTCGATTCCTTCTGACTCTCCATGAAACTGAAGCCATTGTGAAAGAGGGTGGGTCTGGCCTTTGCTTCCTCTCATAACTCTCATCACACATTTGTTTCAAACACAGGCGAGGCGGTGCACTAGAAAACTACACTCCTCGTGGAGCACTGTGAGAAATAACACCCCTTCAAAACCATATTAATGAAACCTCAGTGGTAGGCCCCCTTCCTCCCATGATGCCACCAAGGCCTCACACACCAGGTGTTTACAGGCAGGGTGGACCAGCCCCCTACTGCCGGCCCTGAGGAGCTATGGGCTTTAGAATAAGGGCCTGGGAGTCTGTGTGTGTCCCACATCCATTGTCTGGCAGAGGCCCCTCTGACCGCTAACACCCACCTGTGCAGGAAACTGAATATCAGTCCGGGCCCCGCTCTCCAGCAACAGCCTCACCCCATCCACATCCCCGGCCTTCACGGCAAGAAACAGGGCCTGCATGGGCACCTGGCATAGGTTGGGATCAGCACCTCTGTGCAGCAGCAACGTGATGGTCAGCCAGCGGTTTCTACGCCTGTGGGTACCAGAAGGGCCGCGTCAGAGGATGGAGGGCATGTATGGGGCGGTCACCACACCTGGGATCTGGACAGGATCCTCCACACAAGGGATGAGGGGTGCTGACAACATAGACACACTGCACCCCAGCATCGAGTCTTTCTTGGAAATACCCAATGTCAGCCCTTCCCATCCTCAGAAGCATAGCTAACTAACATCAGACCCCCCTGTGTGGGCCACCCGAGCTAACCTCAGCTGTGGTCCTGCAGGGCCTCAGTCCAGCACAGTCACAACCTCACTGAGATTCCTCATGAGGTGGGGACTGGCCCCTCCTGGAGTGGGTACCAGACAGTGAGGTGGATATGCACGCACCCTCCCACTGCACACCGCCCATGTGTTGAAAATACAGCCCCACCATGGTGCCCTTGAAAGGATGCTATCTTGGGGCTTTTTTTTTAGTGTGATAAAATGCTATGACAAAAAGCAACTCGGAGAGGAAAGGGTTTGTTTTATCTTACACTTCCAGGTCACAGTCTATCATTGAGGGAAGCCAGGGCAAGAACTCAAGCAAGGCAAGAACCTGGAAACAGGAGCTGATGCAGAGGCCATGGAGGGTGCTGCTTACTGGGTCAGCCTGCTTTTGTATATATCCTAGGACCACCAGCCCAGAGGTGACACAGTCCACGCTGAGCTGGGCCCTTTCACATTAGCCATCAATCAAGAAAATGCACCGCAGTCTCGCCCAATCTGGTCCAATCTGGTGGGGCATTTTCTTACTTGAGGCTCCCCCTTCCCACGTGACTCTAGCTTGTGTCAAGCTGATATAAAACTGGCCATCACAGAGTCCCAGACAATAGGACATTGTCTCTAGAACCAGCTGCTGGTGGTGGTGCAGGGCTGTGAAGGGTACCCCCTGAAAACGTGACTTGCCCTGGAAGCGATTCTCTGCCCCTACCTACCACAGAGCATCGGTGACTTACTCAGCCATGGTCTGTGCCATTTTCCTCACGGTCCCTTTGTCTGAGAGGGCGGGGATGTGCAGCAGTGAACTATAGGCCTGGGCGCTCTTCTCCAGAATGTCCTTTGAGACGTGGATAGAGTAGTTTCGCAGGCACATGTTAGACTCAAAGTCTGTGTTGACGCTGTACAGGGTGCTGGCATCCATATTTTCTGCCATGTCCTCTGGCTCCTTCTCTATGTCACTGCTGACACTCTTCACTGAGGGGGTGTCTCGTTTGTGAGTCACACTGCTCTTCCAGCTGATGGACTCCCGGGATTGTACAGTGCCCAGGATCAGGGCATCCTCCAGGATGCTTGAGAGGGGTGGTGATGACTTATATTCCTCTCCAACTGGGGTGGACACGCCCATATCGTAGAAGTAATCCACATTTGGCTCTCCAAACAGGAATGAGATTTTGGGAGTGATCAAGGATTTGGGGAGTTCCTATGGCAAGCACCAAAAAGGTCTCATTAGAGGAAGGGAATGAGGCTCTTCCCTCCACAGCAGCCCCAGGAAGAATCTGGATGGTGGTGTGGGGCTCCGTCCACAGTCTACACACCCTTGCAGGGGCAGGGACAACTCTGAAGTCACTACCCAGAACTAGAAGTGAGCAGCCACTGCTCAGGGCTCGTACCACCACCTGTGCCTCCTGAGCTTATGAAACGTGATCTGCCCAGAACCAAGCATCACCGTACAAGGTAAGGATAATTGCTGGTGAGATGGCTCACCCTCATTCTTCATACTGATCTCACATGGGGCGGGGCCGGCACTAGACACTTCACACTAAATAAAACTGCATCATCACAATTAATTTCACTACTTTCTCACTGCTTGAAAATTCTCATTATGCACTTGGATTGCAGCTTAAACTGTATTTCTGCACAGTGGTGCTGCTCTCCATCTCTTGCCTTAGGCACCGGGAATCTCAAAGAGAAGTCCCTAGACTGGTGACTTACGCACCAGCAGAAATCTGTTAGAAATGTAGATTCTCTGGCCCTTCCCCGGCCTCACTGTCAAGAATGTTTCTGGGGGAGGTCTCAGGACCCCAGGCTGCTACGCGTGTGACTCATAGGGAACACGCCCCTCTTGGTACATGCAGCATGGCTCAGGATGCCTTTGGGAGTTCCTAGGCTCTCCCTTCTGACCCCTTCCCCACTAGACTTATCTTTTCCATTCACCATAGACAGGCCTGGTCCACACACCAGGGAGGTGGCGGTGGACATTAAGGTAAATGGGATGCAGAGCAGATGAAGAAGGGGTGGTGAGAACAGGGGCTGACCTGGGGCAGGGTCCTCTCGGCAATGTTGGGATGAAAGGATTTGCTGGGGTAGTACTGGAGAAAGCACATGCTAAGAGGCGTAAGGCCCTCATCCGAGCGCTTGTTCACATCAGCCCCGTAGTCCAGGAGAAGGTTGACAATGTTCCGGTGAGAATGCACCTACAGAGTGACAAGGTCAGACTTGTGAAGACAGGAGCTGGCCCTGAGCAGGACATGGAGATGGCCACCTGGCATCCATGCTCCCTCATACCGCTGCAGGACACACAACACTCATTTGGCCTTGGTGAAGGGACTAGCGTGAATGGAGAGATGAATGGATTCCTCCCAGCATGCTTCCATTTGGCCTTCAGTGTCACACTTGGATGAGTGGAGTTTGGTTTAGTGGCAAGGACTGGGCAGCTCCTGTCAGACGCTCACTGTTTGAGTGGACCACACAAGGGAGCCCACTCCATAGGCCAGTGTTCCTATGGAGAAAGGACTTACCGCGGCAGCAGCCAGCACTGTGTAGCCCTTGGAGTCAGCCACATCAGCACAGGCAAGGTTGTCCCTCAGGATTCCAAAAATCCAGTCATAGTCCCCTTCCTCAGCCTTCAGGATCATCTCCCTGGAGATGAGCTCCTTGGGGCCACTGGGCCCAAAGCAGCTGCGGTTCCCCTCCAGGATGGCAGCTATGTTCCAGCTGGTGTGGGCACTCTTGTTCCTGGCAACACAACAGGCCTCATTGATATTAGACTACAATCTAGATCACCCATTACCTTTGACAAGAAAGAGCCCAAGTGGGGCTGCCTTCCTCCACTTCTCATTCTTCTGACCCCTCAGAATTCCCCTTCCTGCTTTGAGCTCTCCATTTCCTCAGTACCCATCACTCCTTATCTCCCTGAGCCCTAATGGCTACACTGCCTGCCAGTTACAATCAGGATGGAGTGCCCAGGGAGGGATACACATCACCTAGAGGTAAAGTGCTCAGTGCTGAACTGCAAGCCCTGCAACCTTTGTACCTGTCTGGCTCCTCGGGCTCACTACCATTTTACTAGGAAATATGCTCTCAGTGGCAGGACCCTGAGTGTGCAGAAAGCCAGCATGCATGTGGCTCCACTGTTGGAGCCAAGCAAACACATCCCGCCTTCTGCTGGAGTAGAGAATACCAATGTCCCGTGGCCTAGGCCATCACACAACACTAAAATCTTCCTGTGGGTATAGAATGCCATTCCCAATCAAGAACCCATAGACTTTATTCACTCAATAGCTGTCCATATTTATGAGCTCATTTGATGGCTACTCAATGGATGGATGGCATAGGTAGGTAGATGATTGGATGGATGGATGGATGGATGGATGGATGGATGGATAGTGCATGGGTGAATTCGTGAATGGAATGGAAAGGAAGATGGATATGGGGTGTAGATGGAGTGGGTAAATGCGTGGACTGAATGAATAAAGGGTGGGTAGATAGGTGGGTAGAGATAAGGGTAGTTTCTCGGGTAAAAGGATGAAGGAGTAGCTAGATGAATTATTGATCGATTGATGAGTCAATGGAGTGGGTTGTGTAGGTGAATGGATGGAAGGAAGAATAGACAGATGGCAAATAGTCATGTGTGCCCATCAAATGCACGCTAAAATGTTCACTGATATCTGAGGGCAATGTTTAGGGAAGTAAGAACAGTAGAAGGTACTTGAGTATTTTAACTTCTAAGGTGAAGTTTTCCCTGGATGAGTGATGACTTTCCCTGGGCTGTGCGTATGAAGGCTATCTTCATAAAGCTTTCCCTGGGCAGGTGCTGGCTTTCCCCAAGCTGTGGGTATGGAGGGTATCTCCGGAGACGGCAGAGCAGTGCCGGTTTTCCTGGCTTTCCTTGCAAAGACCAGAGGTCTAATCAGTTTCCAGGCCCCAATCCTTCCCCGAATCACACCCTTGGCTCTCTGCCAGACCCTTCATTAACAAATGATGGTAATAGCAATCTCCTCTATTATGTTGGTGTGTAGAGACTTGACTCACAGAGCCTCTAAGGAAGACAGGAACCTGGCCTTAAAGCACACAAGCTCTGGCTTACAGCAGAGGGAATGTTCACGGTTCCAAAACCCAAGGTTTGCCCTCAGGCTTCTGCTCAGAGTGTACCCTAACTCACATCCCCTTCAAGGGTCCACTCCTGTTCTGGGACTGCAGCACAGCTCACTTATGAGCCATTTCTGGCCACTCCTCCCCCCCCCCCCAGAACGGTCTAACAAGCCTAGAGTCCTTGCCCCCTAACAGACATAGGTGCCTCAAGCTCTGCCTGGCTCCCTACCCTCAGGGCACCTGTCTGGTCTCACAGCACTGTGGGGACTGTTTGAATCACTGAGACAAACACTGTGTTCTCATGTTCAACAAGCAAGGCTGAGAGGTACTCGGGCCTTTAGCAGCAGCCCAGTAAAGGGGAACACCAGAACCCACCCCAAAGGGTACCCTATTCAACAAGTGGACAAGACAGAGAGAAAGACCAGACTGATCACCTGAACTTGTAAGTTTGCTTCTGGATTTTGACCAACAAAGGAGTCTCATTTGTTATAAGCCAGGGCTCTTCATCCTCAATGAATGGAGGGATCTCGTTCATGAAGATACGGCCCTCCAGCTCTCTTCGCAGGGAGCCTGTCATAGGCAGGTGGCTGTTGTCAGTTGAATAGATATGCATCTCTGGAGGCAGCGTGATGTCATCGTTCAGGAGAAATCGTTTATATTCATAGAAGAAGGGGTCCTGGTCCTCAGGGAGACCCCACATCTTATTCTCCTCATCTGAGAGACTGATTCTGCCCCTTGAGCTTGTGAGGAAGTCTAAGAATTCTGGGTAGTTCAACAAGGAGAAGCTACTGGGGACCTCTGTCCCCAGCTTGAGGAGGTGCTCACGGAACCATAGTCCAACGTCCTGGCTGCCGTCAGGGTAGGTCTCAATGCCTGGCCCGAACCGTTGGTCATCTTTATACAATCCCTACAAGGGAAACCACAAGGCCAGGAGAGCTTTCTGCTTAGTTACAGTTTCATAAAATCAGCAAAGAAAATGTACTCCTAAGAGATGTGCTGCACACACACGTGTGCGCACACACCACACACACACACACACACACACACACACACACACATACACACGCATGAGGTGTGCTGGGCACTAGGACAGAGCAAGGCCATCATGCTCAGACATGGAGGTAGGTGCATGGAGAAGGTGCTGTGGCCAAGTTGGAAGACAAAGAGCCAGACTAGGAGTGGCCTCTCAGATGAGGACATGACAGAGGGCTGTGATGGGGACACACTCGTATCAAGCTGAAGCTGTGATGGGGACACACTCATATGTTCGTTCCCAAGAGACTCCCTGTAGGCCGAAGTTAATTGCTAGCCGGGCAATTTACCTACAAGTTTCTATACTTCCGAGGGTGGAGAAACCGCAGCCTGTGATGCTGCGCTCAGTCAGTGAACATCACAGGCTGATCCTTTCTTTCCTTCTTTCTTTCTTTCTTGCAGATAAGGCCCTTCAGAGAAGCCTATTAGGAACCAGCCCCACCCCATCTGTCACTCAGGTTCACTCCAGAGTGGAGAAAAGGAGGAGGAAGGAAGAGAACAGAGAAAGGAAGAGGAGAGGAACCGCTCTTTGCTTTCTATGACCCCAAGGGAGAGAGTGATTTCTAGGCCATTTCTAAAGGCTTCCATCACCACCCGCCTCCCGTACGCAGAGAAGAAAGGATCTCAGACAAAAAACAGGGAGCAGTGGTCTGGGGCAGGGGTCAAAGTAAAGCCCTAGCTTTGAAGACTTGCCTCTTCTAAAGTAAGTTAAAAAGACACCGGAGGTCACTGGGAGGTCAAAGGTCAACCAAAGCCAATGACCTAAAATATGGAGATGATGGCACCTGTGCCTTTATCCACCACCAGACAGTCTCATCTTGGCTTCCTGGCTTCAGTCTGAGGTGGGCATAGGTGATGTGAAGGCCTGTAGCCTGACAGAGTGGATTGTGAGAAAGAGGGGTGCAGTGTCTGTGGGTGGCTTCACTCTACAGGGAGGTGCATGGGGCAGCAGACACACTTCCAGAAGAGCCTGTGAGGGACTAAGGCAATGGGGTGGAAGGTTTATAGAAGTAAGAGGAGGGGTGGGGCATGGTGAGGAGCCAGGTGGTCTGCAGGCCTGATGGGCCCAACAGGGAGCTAACAGCCTTATCTGGAAAGCTCAGCTTAGGCTGCAGCTATAACAGCAAGAGGGCCAGGAAGAGACACTAGGGAGCCAAGCAAGACCAGGGCCAGAGGGAAAGAGGCACTCCAGGGGGGAAGGAGCTGTCACATGGGTGCATGGAGTCCACAGTTCTCTTGGTCAAGACCCAGCAGCTCAGCAGTTGACAGGAAACAACTCAAAAACATAACCCAAACATCAGCTGCACAAGTTGGCTCCTCACAACAAACCAGACCTATATTCAAAGAGACTGCAAATCTAAGGCCAAGCTGGATTGCAGAATGAGTTCAAGGTCAGCTTGAGTGACTCGGAAAGACCCTCTCTCCATCCCCCACGGAGGGCATCAACCTCCCTGGAGAGCAGAGGGGGATAGAGTGGAGGCTTGCCTACCATCGAGGTGCTCCAAACCTACACCACAAGGAGATGTCCCAATGTGCCCACATGGATACTAACGTCCAAAATATGGACTGTCGAGTGAGACAAGAATGTGGAATCATTGAAGTGTTTATTGATGGCTGAAACACCATGACCACTTTGCAAAGCAGTTTGGAAGGTTCTTAGGAAAATGATTGCACACTTATATTTGTAACTAGCATTCTCACTCTTAGGTATTTGTCCAAGTGTGAATAAAACTGTGTGTGTGTGTGTGTGTGTGTGTGTGTGTGTGTGTGTGTGTGTGTGTGTGTGTGTGTGATGGTGGTGGCACACACCTTTAATCCCAGCACTTGGAAGGCAGAGGCAAGCAGATCTTTGAGTTCAAGGTCAGTCTGGTCTACAAAGTGAGTTACAGGACAGCCAGGGCTATACAGAGAAACCCTGTCTTGAAAACACAAAACAAACAGACAAACAAAAAACCAGGCATCTCCTGAAATGCTGTCCAAACACAAGCTGGAAAATATGTGCTTTTAATATATCTGAAAGTAGTACATAACTCAAAATAGGAAAATGGAGGGGAAAGTCTAAACTCATTCTTGCAGTTTTCAAACCACACACGGATTATGTAATGCTTGGGGGAGTCCTAATGGGATAGAGTGTAAAACATCTAAAACAATGGTCTGGAAATAAGATGATGTTTTTGGTTTTAAAAATATCCTGCCATGGGGCTGGAGAGATGGCTCAGAGGTTAAGAGCACTGACTGCTCTTCCAAAGGTCCTGAGTTCAATTCCCAGCAACCACATGGTGGCTCACAACCATCCATTATGAGATCTAGTACCCTCTTATGATGTGCAGATATACATGGAAGCAGAATGTTGTATACATAATAAATAAATAAAAAGAAAAAAATATCCTTCCAATCCAAATGAAGGCCAGAAGTGAGGGGACAATGCTGGACGGTGGGGTCAGCGTAGCACACACAAGGCAAGACTTGATCCCAAATGTGTTTCTACTAACACCAAACCTGCCTGGTCAAAAGCAGGTGAGAAATCATTAGCCAAACATGTGATTTTAAATTTTCCAGTAGCAGCACCACAAAAAGTAAAAATCTGGGTAAGATTCTATTTTTGTTTTTTTGTTTGTTTGTTTGTTTGTTTGTTTGATTTTTTGAAGAAAGGGACTCAAGTATCCCAGGATGGTCTTGAGTGAAGGAGCCTGGGATGAACTTAAACTTCTGCTCCTCCTGACTCCAGCTCCTAGGTCACAGGCATCTATGCCATCTGGTTTATGTGGTACTGTCAATCATACCTGAAGCTTTGTGAGTGCTGCAAGAGCACTCTACCAAATGGGCTGCATCTCCCGTCCTGAGGGGGAACTCATTTTAATACAGCATTTATGTTTTGCTCAACCTTTCCAAAGTATCACTTATAAATAAATATACCTGATATTCAAAGCTTTTCAGATATTTTGCTTTTTTTTAAATAAATCTTTGTGCTCTGGTGTGGGGGAGCTGAGGGTCTAGCTCAGTAGAGCATGTTCCCTCGAGTGTGTAAGGCCCTGGGCTCCACCCCAATGCTACCATAATAAAGAACCTGGTGTGTGCTCTCCATTTACAGAACTCCTTGTTTTGGAGAGGGGAATCTCAACCATTCAGCAGACACCAGCATGATGGTTTTCGACCTCTGTATGGGACAAGGCAGATCTAACTGTCCAGTGACCATTACTGAACTAAATTCAAATAAGCACACACACATTTTCAAAAAAAGAGAAGAAATATCTAAAATTATTTAAAATTATGGTGACGAATATACCACAGTGGAAATAATGTCCCTAAATTTCTATAACCTTATTAAATTTAGACCTTGGGTCATGAAATATTGAAGAGGGTTTTTGTTTGTTTGGGTTTTGGTTTTCTGTCTTTTATGGTTGTTTGTTTTTGATACAGGGTCTCTCTCTATATATAGGCCTAGCTGTCTTTGCGTTTGCTATATAAACCAATGTAGCTTCCAATTCACAGATATCCACCTGTCTCTGCCTCCCATGTGCTAGGATTAAACCTGCCCTGAAGGGATTATTTTTAAAGAGGGTCTATCAGTTCATTATAGTAAAAGAGCATAAGGCAAATACAATAAATCCAAGATTTTACTCATTAAATAAGTAATGAGTATACAGAGTATACAAATTTAAATTTTTTCAGTTGTGGTGAGATATTCTAACTTACCATGTTCGAACACCAGCAGAGTCAGCAGACAAAAAAAAAAAAAAAAAACCAACACTTTATTTTCAACTTAAAATAACACAAACATCAAAAATGTGTGACTCAGGAAACACTGTCAACAACTGCTGACATGTGTTTAAAAGCTGGCCTTGGGCCATGAGAGGTTCAGCAGGTAGAGAAACTTGCTATGAAAACCTAGTAACCAGGATTCCATTCCCTGAGCCCATGACAAATGTGGAACCAACTCTACAATGTTGTCCTTTGACCTTCATGTGAACAAACAGATTTTAAAAACAAACACTACAAAGTCAGCCTTGCTGGGTAGACATGGTGATAAAGGCCTGTAATCCCAGCTTTTTAGGAAGCTGGGCAGTATGACCACAAAGTCAAGATCTGCCTGTGTTACAGAGTGAGTTAAAGGCCAGTCTCAGAATAAGTAAAAAGAGGGCTGGGACTGTTGCTCAGTATTAGAGCATTTGCCTTGCACAAACAAGGCCCTACGTTTGATCTTTAGCAACACAAAAGTAAGAACAAGAGAGAGAGAGAGAGAGAGAGAGAGAGAGAGAGAGAGAGAGAGAGAGAGAGAAATAAAGGAAGGAAGGAAGGAAGGAAGGAAGGAAGGCAGAAAGAAAGAAAGAAAGAAAGAAAGAAAGAAAGAAAGAAAGAAAGAGAAAGAAAAAACCTGATCATAGTCTAGGTCATAACACAAGTCACAGCCAACTTAAAGCACCAAAATCATGCAAATTAAGCAAGCACACAGGAAATCAGTAGCAAAAAGCCAGCAAAAGCCAGTCTGAACATGAAAAGCAATAGATATGACAAGGAACCATGGGTCAAAAAAGCAATCAGAGCAGAAATTAAAATGCACTTTGAACTGAATGGAAATGACAATATGAGGAAATCAAAACTGTGGAACACAGAGCCAGAGAGTATATCTGACAAAAAGAGGGCAGGCAGTAAGTGAGAAAAGCTTTGGAAGTCACTAGAGGCAGGGGTGCACTGGGAGGGTGGACAGGAAGACACTGATGCTAACAAAGAACCAAATGGACAGATAAGCTGGACCAAAAGCCGATTCTCTGAGGGAAACAAATAACAAAACTGATAAACACCTGGTAAGGGGTGAGGGACTGTATGATAGGCTGTCTGGCTCTTTGTTAGGAAGGAACTACTCCCACCCACAATGAAACGCATTGCTATTAGCAAGGATCACTAGCAACACCAAGTGTTCACAGGGATGCCAACTGGCATCCCGCAGCCATGGGTGGGAGACAAAACATCACAGACAGGGAGCATTAAGACACACACACACCCCAGGCTACACTTAGAAGTTTCCCTAGGGAAATGAAAATCTACATTTAATATTTACATGCACACACAAAACCAAACTAAACATGCGTGCCCAGCAGCTTTATTCACAATTGCCCCAAACAGGAAGCAGTCTAAAGGACTTCCGGTCAAGCTGTGGTGGCTTCATACCATGGAGACTTCAGTAACCAAAGGAAAACAGAACAGTGGGCCATGGGGCTGGATCTGCCCTGTGGGCCAAGAGGAAGACACTGGACCCAGGGCTCCACATTGTGGTCCTCTCTTGCAAAGGCACAATTACAGGCAGAAGCTTAGCCATGGCTGGGACTGGAAGGGACACTGACTACAAAGGCATGGGGCAGTGACGCAGGGTGAGAGAGCCATTTTGTACCCAAGCACACAAACCTATACTTGTTGAAACTTTCAAAACTTTCTAGTAATAGAGTGCATATAATTGTGAATTATATATAATACATTAAGGGGTAGAAAGTCATGTGTATTTTTTTCCTTGGGTGGGGAGGAACGTTTTAAAATGATATATGTGTGAGAAAGACCCATTTTATATATTAAAACTAAACATTTATGTTTGTTTTTTTTGGTTTTGTTTGTTTGTTTGTTTGGTTGGTTGGTTTTCGAGACAGGGTTTCTCTGTGGCTTTGGAGCCTGTCCTGAAACTAGCTCTTGTAGACCAGGCTGGTCTCAAACTCACAGAGATCCACCTGCCTCTGCCTCCCGAGTGCTGGGATTAAAGGTGTGTGCCACCAACATCCGGCTCATTTATGATATTTTTAATTCAAAAGATACATAACTTGATAACATCCTTCTGGGAATAGATAGGTGCATTTTTAAATTTTTTTTTATATCCTTCCTATTGGTAGTATTATAGTCACTAAAATAAGAAAGCTACTTCTACTTAAACTTTTCCAGAACCTAAATATCTTTTTCTCCAGTGGCCTAGATAACAGCTGCACCCACTCCTCTCCCAAACACAGGAAGGCCCCACCTGACATAAACACACAGAAGCCCACCCTCACATGTGTGTTCACACGGCAGCCTTGCCCTTGGTGAACACACAGCAGCCTCCCCTCAGGAACATGTAGAGGCTCCTCACAAACACACAGTAACCCTGTCCCTCACATGAACACACAACAGCCCAACCCTCGTGAACACATTGTGTCCTATCTATCACATGAACACAGGATCTCCTCACCTGGAATAACTTTGTTTTCATGAACATGGTGCCATAGCCTTCTCGTTGGCTGAGGTAAAACAAGCCCGTGAAACTGGAGCCATTCGGCCATGTGTAGGTGCCCACACCGTGGCAATGGTCCCGGTAAAACTGCCCACGGTAGGTCTGTGGAGTGAAGAGGTCAGTGAGCCTCCTATCTGGGAGAAGCCACTTCCCTCTGGAACCTCAACCCTGGCAGGTAACTGCTAAGCCAGGCCACCACACCTGGCCGGGCTGTGATGGGCTTCTTGTGTAACCCAGACACAAGGCTTCTTTCAGTCCAGGTGAACAATGTGATAACTGGGATTGGTCACTCAAAATACCCAGAGAGGTCTCCAGGCAACTCGCTCTATTAGTCCACCCTCCATGCCCTCTGCTCTGGTACGGACTTGGGTGGGGGGTGTCAGAATTGCCTGGAGCTTCTGCCAGGCCAGCACTCCTCCTAGGTTTGGCAGAGTGCTCTCCTTCAGGTAACAGAGGCCAGGCTGGCTGGAGGATACTTGCTGGTAGGGGACCCTGAGCCTGGTTGAGAACAAGGTAGGGTTAATAAATGGATACTCAGTGCTGGGTCCATTGTGAGCCTCTGTGCCCTTGTCCTGAGCCCTTCAGGTGACAATGTCAGGTGGGTGTTTCAAAGGGGACCAGAGAGGAAAGGAAGGTGTCACCCATCCCCCAGGCACTGTACTTGACCCATATGCTGTGAGGTGGCATCTCCCTCCTAAGGAAAGGCTGGGCCAGCAGCTCTTAGTTATGATTTCTCAAGAAGTCATGAACAATGAGCAAATGAGAAACAAGGTGAAGATTTGAGATACAAGCACACAGGTATAACCATCATCACGAGCCCCACATTGCCTCCTGACATCCCTGAGTTCCAGGACTGGGTTGGAGGCTTTGCCCACATCTGCTCCCATTTGGGGTCTTGGAGGACTCCTGCCCTTCTTCCCATCCCAATACCTCTTTTCTCCTAAGACCTCATCCTAAACAGCTGCTCTTTCCCCCACCATTGCTCTCCTCTGGACAAGTGTACCTTTAGTGATTTATACCCCTGTGTAATCCCCCTGCTCTGAAATGCTCCTACCAGAAAGAGTAGATAGCCGAAGTATGCCTACCTCTGTCCTGCCCCAAGCTACAGCTGCCTGGATCAACACAGCCTCCAGACTGGAGCTGGGCTCAGGGGACTTTAGCAACTAGGCTGAGAAATTCCTGTTCCTTCCACTGTTTCTTGAACAAACAGGAGGCACTAGATACTGGAGGGAGGACTAGACCAGGCAACCCCCAGCCTGGGGCACCAAGTCAGAGAAACCCTTGCCAGAGGGAGAGCCGCACTTGGAACAAAGGAGCAGAAGAGGAGCCCATGACCCCTGACATGCCAGGAGCAGCATCGAACGGGAAAGGTTCCCACACCAGGGCTCCTAGACTGCCTGTGGTAGTTTGAATGTAACTGGCCCCCATAACTTCATAGGGGGTGGCACTATTAGGAGGTGTGGCTTGTTGGAGGAAGTGTGTCACCGTGGGGGCAGGCTTTAAGATCTCTTTTGTTCAAGCTTTGTTCAGTGTGATCCTCAGACCATTTCCTATCCTGCCTACAAGAAGTAGGACTCCCAGCAACGCACCTGCCTGAATGCCATCATGCTCCCGCCATGATGATAATGGGGTGAACCTGTGGAACTGTAATCCAGCCCCCTAATTAAACGTTTTCTTTATAGGAGTTGCCATGGTCAAGGGGTCTTTTCACAGCAATAGAAACCCTAACTAAGACACTGCCCTAGCCTCATTCTCCAAGTCCTTTATCTGGACATGGATGGTAGGAAAATTGAACAACCACAAGTCTTCATAACACTGATGACCCAGCCAGGCTTCCAGACACAGTGCACCCCCAGCTTTGCTGCACACTGAGCTATTGTATTCAACCAGTGATACCAAAAGCACAAATAAATTTGGTCATGGGCCCCAGTTGTGGATCCCCACCTCCAAGAAGTCTTCACTTAGGTCCTGGGCATAGCCTAGCATGGGGGCCTATGTGCATCTTGTAGTTAAGAACATCCTTTTGAGGGCATGGAGGTGTTCAGGCTTGGACACCTCTTTCAGATGACTTTAGGGTTTAGTTAAAATAGATAGTTAGGATGTGACATAAACAGATTGTTGTATCTGTTTCTTATATTTTACCTTTATGATTGTTAATTTTGGATACTTTAAACTGTTAAGTTTTAATTCTTTTTTAGACTAAAAGGGGAATTGTAGGGGAAGCTGTAGCCACGCCTACTTAGGGGCTGGTTACAGGTGTGCCTGACCACGCCCTCACAAGCTTGCGAGGGCGTGGTCAGGGGGACGTAGGGTGACTGCATTTGCTCTTTTGCTTTCACTTTGGTACTTGCCGTACAGACTGCTGCCACACTGGCTGGCTAGGTCGCTCTGTAAGTAAGGCTTTTCCCTATTAAATACCCTTATATTTCTACCTGACTCCATATGTTACCTAACTACTGTTGTTTTGCCAAACTGGTATGTTGTCAAGCTGCCTTCTCAGTGTTTATATTTACATCCATTGATTAGTGCTGCCCTCAACCTGGGTCAGAGAACCTTCTTTCTGTAGCTGTCATCAGTCAGTGCGGAGATTCCTAACTGGTCAAGGTGCTGAGAATAAGTGATTGAGAAGAATGCAGCCCTAGATGGGACGTCTGTATCTATCTCCCACCTCCAGGGCTCAGGGGATGTTGTAGAAGAAGTGGGGAGAGAATTTCTGGACATGGCATGGCTGTTACACTCGGGAGCTCACAGCATTTGTGGCTACCTGCACAAGACCTGCTTAGGATTCTACAGCGGATGGGGGGGGGGGGCTCACAAGGTCCCACCCCTAGCTGGAGAGCTATTTGTTGGCAGTCAATGGCTGCTGGGGTTGATAAAGTCCATTTCCTCCGGGGGTGTGGCTGCTGGTAGGTTGCACATGCTCCGGTGGAGGGTCTCACACCAATGCAAATGGGAGGCGCATCAACTGGACTCGGTAAACTATTTTTTAAGGGAGAGGACATTAAGATGGGAAGGGGAGGTGCTAGGTAGGTTGGAGAGAGTGGAGAGTGGGGTAAATATGCTCAAGGTAAATTCTGTATATGTATGAAACTGTCAAAGAATAAAAATATTTTAAATACCTGGGCGTTGGTGGCACAGGCCTTTAATCCCAGCACTCGGGAGGCAGAGGTAGGAGGATCTCTGTGAGTTCGAGGCCAGCCTGATCTCCAGAGCGAGTGCCAGGATAGGCTCCAAAGCTAAACGGAGAAACCCTGTCTCAAAAAACAAAAACAAATATTTTAAATAATAAAACATTCACGCAGGATAAGAAATGATCTTCTTCGGTCACAGCTTTCCCAACCCCACCCATGATCCCCAGGAAACCATGACATGACATCACCTTTGCAGACATGCGCAGAGAGGTCCTCTGGGATTCTTCTGTGGAAAGCCTGAACCCTATCCCGCAACACCTGCTCACAGGAGAAAGGCCCCTACTGAAGCCGCCTACCTCGCCTGTGGGCCAAGAGAACTCGCCAAATCCAAGCTTCATGTCGAGTCCGAAGTCCCCTTTGTACACAGAGCCATCCTGCCACTCCTGCACCCCTTGTGTGATCCGGATGTAGGTCTCCTTCAGGTCCTGCTTTCTCTGGGAGCCTTCAGACTCCTCCTCATCCTCTCTAGGATCCGATGAAGAGTTCCTAGAAAGACAGGGAGCTAAAGGAAGAGCGACTAGGATGTCGTGAGAGTGACTACGTGCAGAGCACTGCCCCGCCACCTCATGTTGCTCTCTAGATAACCCCAAGGCTCCGGATTTCCCCCAAAGGGGCACTGGGGCATAGGAGACGCCGTGGTTGTAGGGTTGCACAGGAAATGAACTGTGCAGGAAGGGTACAAACTGACAAGAGTAAATGTGCCCAGGTCATAGGACCAGTCAGTCCCTCTAGCTATGTCCAGACAGATTGCCCATGGCACAGTCGTCCCTCCTGAGCTGGCAGTACCAGCCCCAGGTTGGGCAAGAAACAGACACTCAAACACACAAGTAGACCTAGGAAAAGTCTGAGAGTAGCGGAGAGGCAGCAAACTGACAGACAAATGGACAGACACCAGATGCATGAACCGCAGCAGAGAGGGGCATCCAAGGTAGGTTTGCCTCCCTCTCGCCCTTGTGCTCTCAAGGGATGAGTCGTTACTTAGACAAGGGTCTCAGCCTAAGCCCATAACACCCCCCTTCTCAGGCTCCTCTCAGCTCTCTTGGGATGCTGGGTGCCAATGCCTCTGCTCTGGAGACCAATCCCAATGTTTGGCTGGTGGTTAGATTGGACAGCACACAACATGGGACCCCTCAGATCCTGTGATGATTAACCTCAGCTGTCAACTTGACTTCATCTGGAATCAACTAAAACCCAAGCAGTTGGGCACACCTGTGAAGGATTTTTTTGGGTTGGATCATTTGAGGAGAGAAGATTCATGCTAAATCTGGGCCACACTGTCTGGAAGCTGCTAGGACATGGCAGGAAGGAGCTTTTGTTTCTGCTTTTTTTGCCCTCACTCTTGCTGGCAAGTTCATCTATCCTGCTTGCTGAGACATTCCTGTTACCAGATGTTATAACAAATACCAAACATCAGCAGAAACATCCAACCCTGTGGCCTGAACAACTACCAGATTCTTGGCCATTCTTTGAGGAGACCAAATTGTTGGAATACTCAGATCACAGCCTGTAAGCCACTTTAATAATCATATATGTATTGTATATGTATTGTAGTATTATACATTGCTGTAGAATAATCCCTTTGTACACCGTGAAAATTTGTCACTCAGATCAGTTTAATAAAAAGCTGATTGGCCAGGAGCCAGGCAGGAATTATAGGTGGCATAACCAAACTAGAATGATGGAAAGAAAAAGGGTAGAGTCAGAAGAGATGCCAGCCAGCCGCTGAGGAAGGAGGAGGTGTAGAAAATGAGCCATGAGCCATGTGACAAAGCATAGATAAGAAATATAGGTTGATTTATATGTAAGAGTTAGGTAGTAATAAGCCTGAGCTATCAGTCGAGCATTTATAATTTATATGTAGTCTCCAAGTCAGTTTCTAGGGAAGCAGCTGCCGGTTGTTTGAGAACAGGCAGTTGGGACAGGAAACTACAAATGGCACCCACCATCTGGCGTAGATACACTTAAGACCTGAAAAAACTTTTTAAAAGATCCTAAACACACAAAACCGGAGTCAGACTCAGCTTCCTAGTCTCATAGCCTTGTGCCAGCTGCAATGCAGAGACATGTCTCCCCACAGTTACCTGCGACATGGAGTTGGCGGCCAACAACCATGAGCTAAGTGTTGTGGCAGGTTCCCACAGTCTGTCACATGGGCCACACACAGTACAGAGAGAGGCTTCTCTCTCCAGCCACTGCCTGCAGGCTTGAGAGCTCCCCCAGCACTAGATGGCAGATTTAGGAGTTTTGCTCATGCAGACAGAAAAGAATTCAGATACACAGAAAAGACAGATTCAGGTGCGGGGGTAGGGGGGGGAGGCCTCTAAATGGGTTACAGTGTGTTTAAAATATACTTGGAAGATAAAAGAAAAAGGGTAGAGAAAGTTCTTCAAAAGGAATAAAGTAATATAAAAGAAAAAAGCTATGTAAAGATGGGAAATACAAAGAGAGTCTGGATCATATATATATACATATATATATGTATATGCATACATAATTTATTCTGTAAGTTCTGTTTCTTTGGAGAACTCTGACTAACACAGCCCTCACCCAGTCCACCAGCCAGCCCTTGAGTGCCTATTAAGGGCGACTGAGCCTAAGCTCAGCATCTACCCAATAAAGAATCCCACTTCAAGAAGACAAAACCCACATTTGGTGTATTATATAGACAGAAAGAAGTCAAGAAGGACAGACACCCAGACTATCATGAGGAAGAAGGCACTGCTGTGGTGTTGTGAATTCTTCGCTGTCCTTTTTCTCTCTCCAACAGGTCTTCTGGTGGCCCATACTAGCCTCAGACTTACTATACAGCCAAGGATAAGCTAGCACTTCTAATCCTCCTGCCTGTGCCTCCCAGGTGTAGAACTGCAGGCATCACTACCATGACAGGTTTGTGCAGTGCTGGGATTCGAATCCAGGGTTTTGTGCATTCTAGACAAACAACTGAGCCACGTCCCAACTCTGAGATGTAAATTCTTAGGTTAGACTCCTAAACACCAGTGCAGGTGGGGGTTTTAATCACAGACAAGGCTCTGCTGAGGCTCCTGGCTCTAGCAGCCCCTACTATGATCAACCGAGTAGTGGGAGAGCTATGCTGGTAACAAGATGGACAAGGGCCACTCCTGCAACTGCTAGAAGTGAATAGGATAATGCTGACAAGCCAAGAGCAGGCATGGAACTCCTGCTACTACTTGCCACCCTTTTTCCTCTTGGATTGGTATAACTGAGACTAGGCTAGGAAGGGTAAAGGAACCTTTAACGATGGAGGAGGAAGGGGAGGTCGAGGGGGAGGAGGAGGGGGGAGGAGGAGGAGGAGGAGGAGGAGGAGGAGGAGGAGGAGGAGGAGGGCAAGGAGGAGAAGTGTAGTAGTAGTAGTATGGGAGCCAGAGCCTCATTATGCAGCCCTACTTGGCCCGGATTGCCTTATGTAAGCCAGGCTGGTCCTGAACAGACACATCTGCATGCCACTGTCTCCCCAGTGCTGGGATTAAGGTAGGGTGCCACCACACCAGGCTCCCTTTAGCGATTTGTAAGGCCTGCCCCAATATTGCATTCTAGCTGACTCATTGCCCTTTGGTGCTGATTGCATCTTCCTGCCAGCGGGTCCCCTGCACCTTCTGGTGAAGAAGGTGTAGCTCTTCTCAGACTCCTGGCTCTCGGTTTCAGGAGACTGGCTACTTCGCCCCTCCAGACTTCTGGAGCCACTGGAGTCCAGAGTGACAAGGGAATGAAAGTCTTCCATGTCTCTTCTCTTCAAACCTAGAAGCAAATCTGTGTTCACAATTCGCCCTCAGGACTGAGGACAGTGGCAGCTGGGGGACCTGCACGCAGTCCCACCCGACTTGAGTGACCCTCTTCGGAGTCTCCAAGTAGACCCCCTCTAGCTCCTGAGGGCTCGCTGGCCTTCCTAGGGTGTTCCCTGGACCTTTCCTGAGCGGTCATCACCGCAAGGGCCGTCAAAAACCACATGGGATCTAGCCTCGCCCGCACACCCCTGGTCGCCCTCAGCAGACACACACCTTTGGCCTACACTGTCTCAGAGCGCACCAAGCGTGTAGAGCCACTACAGGAGCGCGTCACGTTGCCCTGGAGACGGTCACGCTCTCGGTGTGCTACCCAGCCAATCAGAGCCAGGTTGCGCTGACCCTCCCCCCGATCCGCCCCTGAACAAACCTCAGCCAATGCACGAGCGGAGCTGCGATTGCCACGCGGGCTCAACCACCGCCAATGCTCGAGCCCTTCTGGGTACGCAGGCTCCTCGTGTTAGCCCCACACTTCCAGTTAGCCTTCGGGCCAGAAGCTGCCAGCATTCGTAAGGAGAATGCTTGCCGAAAGACCCTGGGGCCAAGGCATGATTAAGACCATCTGACTGCCAAGCCCAATTTTATTCATTGTTCGCTCGCAAAGCCCTAGAATGCAACATTGTCCTAGCTGAGAGGCAGACGTCTAGAAAAGGGGCTTCTAGAACAGGGTTGCAGAGAGAATGCACTGGAGTGCATGTCCAGAGACACATTGAGGGGCTGGGTACCAATGTGCCCTGGACCGTGAGTGATGGGATGAGCTGCAGGTGGAAAGGCTGAGTCAAAACTCATGCCATGCTGAAATTTTATGTTCATGAGTGTATATACATGGACACTCAGCATACAAAGATCAAAAAGGAATATTTCCACAGTTTGTCATAAAGGTTCACCAGGCAGAGTGGCACAAGCCCCTCATCCCAGCACTATCCTGGCCACTGGATAAGACAGAAAAGACTTCCAGACCCCTTCTCATTCCCATTAGCCCAATGCCACTCCTGAGGCAGGAAAATCGCCTGGATCACAGAGTGAGACCTTGCCCACCCTTCCCAAGTTATTCAAAAGGAATGTTTTCATAATGTGTTAACATTCATTAAGAAAACCTAGTAACATTAGCTTTTTAAATTTTGGTGAGTTGGTAAACTTAGCAGATTCCATAGATTTGATAGTTGGAAACTGATCTCAGGCCAACTTGCTTTCAGCAAATTAGCGGCTTGCATTGCCAAAATGGGTTATCTGCAAACATGAAGGTGCCTACTGAGCCACTGCTGTTGCTATGGAATTCAGTGAATCACTGTCTGGGAATGAGGCTTTTTCTACTAAAACTGCTAAAGACTGAAAAATTAGCAAAGAAAATCACTTGAAATCACATATTAGACACAAGTTTGATATTTGGAAGCAATGGTGGGAAAAGTGAAAATGCAAAAGAACTCTCCTCTATTGCCAGTAAGGTGATTTTAAGTTCTCACAAAACTGGGAGGCAGACAGTACTGGCTGCCACTAATTATGTTTACCCATCGCCTGGCCCTAGCTCAAAACTGTCATTAGAGAAAAGCACATGGATATATGTGACATGTACTAAGTGAAAAACTCAATTCTTTAAGGAGTAGTGTGTGTGTGTGTGTGTGTGTGTGTGTGTGTGTGTGTGTGTGTGTTCACTCTTGTTTTAGCTGTGACTTGAAATAACTTAAGATTAACTAAATGATGAGTAAAACGTCAGCACATATGAAGCCATACCAAGACGGGCTTTCTGGGTCCACCCAAGTGTTTCTGATTTAACACATCTTCAGAAGGCCGGAGAACCAGCCAGCCTGGGCAGTTCCCAGATGATGATGATGATGATGATGGTAATTATGATGGTAATTATGATGATGATGATGCTACAATGTGGCCCACACTCGGGACCAGTGAGTGGTATGAAGAGGAGGGGCCTCAAAATCCAGACTGAAGGCAGACAGTTCTAAGTGCACACTGTCCCGTGTGTCTTCTCAGGGGCTTGAATGTTTTGCCTTCAACCTACAGTAACAATGTTTAAGACAGCAACGCATTATATCAAGACCCCTTTTATACTATTGCAAAAAAAAGTTCATAAAGAGTTCACCCATTGCATGCATACAGCCAATTATTCATGTAGTCTAGAACTGACTTGTCAACTCACACTAATGTTCAATCAGCACAAATTTCTAGGGTCAGGACTCAACTCTGGGTAGGCCCAGCTTCAAAAGTATGTTCCAACTACCCAGAGTACAGCACAGTCCAGGGGGAGACAGACTTGGTAAGCAACTCGAGCTCAGTAGAGTAGAGCATGAGATATCAAGCCGGAGGCTTTGAACAATATCCACCTCCAACACCCTCTAGGGAGGCTCAGGAACCCATCCCAGAGTAAGACTCTAAGTTTGGTTTCATTCAGTGGTCCCAAACTCTACCAAAGACTCCGTTTCTCCCAGCCCCTCTGCCTTTGCCCAAAGCTGTCTTCCATAATGAAAAGCCTTTGGAGTCCAGCTCCAAGATCCTCTTCAGGGTTCAGTCAGGACACTACAGCAAGCAAAAAGAAATTTTGTATCTGGCGGCAAATGAATTCTCTTATACATCCTGCTGTTTCAAACAAGTCTCTTTATTTTTCTAATTCTAATTCTCCTGACCTATTTCTAATTCCTCCTAGCTGCTGCTTCTAGCTTTTTTCCTCTTCTATTCTAAAAACTCCCCCCCCCTTTTAAAAGGAGGCTTAGGTGATAATAAAACAATCACAAGAGTTACATCTCATTGGTCCAAAGCTTCCTTTGGAAGGTGGTAAGGGCAGAGCCATTGCCATGGCAAGACAGAGTTTCAAGGTTTCAGGAGTAAGACTGCTTCCAGAGGGCAGATGCACAGTGCCCAGTGAGAGAAGCTTTGAGGCATAGGTCTTTTGTCAGCAGACCTGGCAAGCAAAGAACTGGCATGCTTAGGGTACTTTGTGTAGTAACCTTGGCTAGACATCTGTGACTCTGACCTTGTGCATAGCTGCAAAGCCCTAAACTTATAATCTATTTACAAAAGCCTTTATTATAGTTTGAACTTGCTCTGAGTTGAAAGTGGGCTAACTGTGTGCAGTTAGTCTAAGCAAAAGGAACAAGCAGGCTTTTAAGTGTCTATAGTCCTAGTGGAACAATTATATCTAGTTATGAAGCAAGTCCTAATATATTTTCCATATATCAAAGTTATATAAATGAAAAATCATTTTCCTGACTACCCACAGATATATGTGCCCAGTAAATGGAATATTTTCACAATATAAACATACATGCAGTGGGAAAACACCCAAAGTGATTCTTAGGGAAGAAATGAAGTGACCCATGAGAGGAATCACAGACAGGAGCAACTGGTTTACACAGCCAGTGACTCCACAGCCTTTCCAGGTGGGACTCTCTATTAGCGAATCACTCATCTGATAGGTTGGCCTGCTGAACACTAGTGATCACCTGCTGTATACTCCCACAGCAGTTCTCAGCACTTCCACGCTGGCCACTGGATAGGACAACAAAGCTTTCCAAACTCCTCATTCCCATTAGCCCAATCCCATTCCTGATGACATCTGTGGTGTATAGGTGAACTTTCTCTGTCCCGCCAGCCAGTTCTGTCCCACCAGCCAGCTCCCCAAATAACCATTAATTATGTTTGGCCAATAGCTTAGGCTTGTTACTAACTAGCTCTTACAACTTAAATGAACCCATATCCCTTATCTACACTCTACCACACAGCAGTACCTTTTTTCAGCACGGCATGTTCATCTCCTGCCTCCTCTGTGCCTGGCTGAAGACCCTGCCCTTCTTCACCCACAAGCTCTTTTTTGGCACTCTTTTTGTCTGCAAGTCCCAGCTATCCTCTACCTGCCTAGCTATTGGCCATTTAGCCTTTTATTAAACCAATCAGAAGGCACCTTGGCGAAGACACCCTTCACAGTGTCCAAAAGGATTATTCCGTAACAGTGCTGGTTTGAATATGAATGGTCCCTATGGATTCCTGTGCTTGAATGCTTGATCACCAGTTAATGGAACTGTTTGGAAAGGGTGTGGCTTTGTTGGGGAAGGTGTCACTGGGGATGGGATCTGCTGTTTCAAAAGCACTCCATATTCCTAGTTACTTTGCTCAACCCCCCCCCCGACACACACACACACACACTCCTCTCTGCCTATGATTTTTGTCTCAAAATGTAAGTTCTCAGCTGTTTCAGAGCCATTCTGCCTGTCTGGTCCATGCTTTCCTCCATGATGGTCATGGACTCCTCTATCCTCTGTGAGTCTGAGCCCCAAATTAAAAGCTTTGTTGTATAAGTTGCCTTGGTCATGGCATATTAGCACAGCAAAAGAAAAGTAACTAAAACACCATCACAAGGTATGAGGCTTCCCTGACACATGGGAGCATCCAGAGTTTGCTCCTGGAGCTGGGGATAGAGGAATGTACACTTGAGTGGGTGGGCTCCTATAAACTGAGCAGGAGGGAAGGAGGAGGAGGAGGAGGAGGAGGAGGAGGAGGAGGAGGAGGAGGAGGAGGGAAGAGGAGGAAGGGAGAGGAGGGGGAGGAGGAGGAAGGAAGAAGGAAGAAGAAAAAGAAAGAGGAGGAGGAGGAACTACATTTACTAAAGATTACACAAGGCTGACTGGACCATTAGAACACTGAGACTGGAGAGAACTGGAAAGTTACAAATCCAGAGTTAAATGATTGTGGACTCTCTTTAATCCTAATGAATAGCCACTCATTGTTCACATCTGGTTCTCACAAAAGCCAGCACTCCTCTGGAACTCCTGAGGCCAGTTCCCCTATACCAAAGGAGCCATTTTCTTATCACTTCAGAAGAGGCAAATGGCTGTCTGTGGTTCCCAGTAGCAGACCAAAGCACACGCTGGCGTCTAGGCTCCCTGTATCACAGGTACCTGTCACACATTTCAGGATCCATGGCTCCTCTCACGCTGTCCCTTACCAGAAACTTCTCCAGCTCAGGAGCTCTCCTCCCTGCCGGCTTCTCATTGTCCTTAGAACGCTGATATTTCAGCTAGGCTCCCTCTCTCCCCCATCTTTCTTGGTCCTCTTTTTCTGTCTTCCTCTCTTGGTCTCCCTCTCTTTCTCTCTTCTCATGGCCAAGTCCAGCCTGCTAACATGTTCAGTCTATTCTCTCTGCTCTAGACTCTTCCAGATGCCTCTGGCTGTACTCTTCCTCACATCTACGATAAAAAACCTTCTGCTGGGCAGTGGTGGCACAGCATTCCTTAATCCCAGAACTTGGGAAGCAGAGGCAGGAAGATTTCTGAGTTCAAAGCCAGCCTGATCTACAGAGGGAGTTCCAGGACAGTCAAGGCTACACAGAGAAACCCTGTCTTGAAAAACCAAAACAAACAAAAACCTTCTCCTTAACCATACTTGGAGCTGTCATGTTCTCAATTTATACACTAATAATCATTGACTATTGGATAGAACTGTTTTGAGTGCATTAACAGACTTCCCCCAATCTGTCTGGGCCCCAACATTTGGCACCATCTGTCCAGGCCCCACATTGAGAGGCCATCTGTCCAGTCCAGCCGATGTTTCAGGTCCATGCTTGGAAGGAGGAGTGTGAATTGAGGAAAGAAACAGACAAGAGATAGAGTCGGGAGGGCACCCAGTAAATACTGAGATCAGCCCCAAGTTTATTATTCCAAGTTCTTATATACCCTAATCAAAAAGGGAGAAGGCAGAAGACTTCTTTCTTACCATGATACAAGGAACAACAACAAAAAAAGTAATTACCTCCTTAACATCCAAAATATCAAGTAACCACACCCTAAACCAAATATCCTATTGTTAAGATATCCATTACTGGGGCTGGAGAGATGGCTCAGAGGTTAAGATCACTGGCTGCTCTCCCAGAGGTCCTGAATTCAATTCCCAGCAACTACATGGTGGCTCACAACCATCTTTAATGAGATCTGGTGCCCTCTTCTAGCATGCAGGCATAACGACATGTAGGCAGACCATTGTATACATAATAACTTTTTAAAAAAAGATATCCATTACCTGCACTTTAGGCCAAATACCCTGTTGTCTAGATAAGACATACAATAGCCACAACTTAGGCCAAACATAACTGTTGTTTAACCTTGAAGGAGCAATAACAGGATCTAACTTTCTGATTATGTCAAGATGGAACAGTGCTACTTCTATGGGTCTCCACAGCCACCCAAAATCTAAAAAATGCCATCTGAAACCTATACTAGATTTCCCCATTTTGCTGTAACCCACTTACCTGATGTTTCCACCAACTTGTATGAAAAATGCCTCCATTCTGTTCTGCAGCTATAAACACTAGTGAAACTTTCTACAAGCTAAATTTGGGGGCAACCTGAGTCCTTGGTGCCAGCCATGAACATTCATATTTCACTCATTCCCTTTAAGGTTAGAACTTATTTTCTGACCACACTGTTTTCCTGTCCCAGTAGAGTCAGCTCCTTCCTTAGGGGGGTCAAAAAAAACAAGACAGCTGCTGGCGAGGTCTCCTCTGCCTGCGCTGACAGCTGGGCTGAACTGGCTACAGATATCTGAATGTTTAGCACAAGAGGACAGGCTATGTCCTGGGAGTCACTGGTAATGGCCTGCAAGTCACCAACACCTAGTATCAGGAAGGCAGAGAATAGGCCCAGTTTTTTTCATTTTGTCAAATTATTGAAGAAATTATTATTACAGGGGTGAGAATGTAAGGAGTAATGGGAAGTGACTTCTTAAGCATGGAAATGAAACCAAAAGTTCCCACTACTATAACAAAACTGAAACTGGAATTAGGTAAGTGTTTATGGCTGTGGGATGATGGTGCCTCCCTCAGGAAAACCATTCCTCTAAAATCTGGACATCAGAAAAAAATCGACTCTCAAAGACACCAAGTACCACCATTTCTAATTTTAAAAATTATTTTGTGAGTGCTTATATATATAAAAGCACACATGTGCAGGGTAGAGGAAAACTTGCAAAAGTCGGTGTTGTAGGATGTTTTTGCTTGTTTTACTCTTTCGACACCTTTGATCTTTTTTGGGGGGAGGGGCACCACCCAGCTCCCAAATAAATCACACATGGAGGCTTATTCTTAGTTATGAATGCCTGGCCTTAGCTTGGCTTGAGTCTTCCCAGCATTTCTTAAACTAACCCACCTAGCTTTGGCCTCAGGGCTTTTATCTTTCTTTATTCCTGTATATCTATTCTTTCCTTCTTACTCCGTGTGTGACTGGGTGGCTGGTTCCTAAAGTCCTCCTCCTTCTCTCTCATCCCCAGATTCCTTTTCTCCCGGAGTCCTCCTCATATTTATCCTCTCTGCCTGCCAGCCCCGCCTATTCCTCTCTCCTGTCTCGCTATTGGCTGTTCAGCTCTTTATTAGACCACCAGGTGTTTTAGACAGGCACAGTATCACAGGTTCACAGAGTTAAACAAACACAACATAAACAAAAGTAACACACCTTAAAATAATATCCCCCAACAAGTCCGTTCTCTCCTTCCACATTCCTTCCACTATGTGGGCCCCCGGAATAAAACTCAGATCATCCACCAAGCCTGGCATCAGGTGCCTTCACCCACTGAGCCATCTCCATCTCCAAGGCCTCATTCACTAAATAATTCTAAGCTATGGGAAGTCATAGTACCGACTGAAACAACTTACAATTTTAAAAAGTTAAAAAAAAAAAAACAAAATTCTGGTCTATAAAGACATGAATTCATAGTGGTAGTTTTGGTTTTTTGTTTGTTTTTCGAGACAGGGTTTCTCTGTGTAGCTCTGGAGCCTATCCTGGCACTCGCTCTGTAGACCAGGCTGGCCTCGAACTCACAGAGATCTGCCTGCCTCTGCCTCCCGAGTGCTGGGATTAAAGGCGTGCGCCACCAACGCCCGGCCATAGTGGTGATTTTATTGTACGTGAACCCATGTTTTACAAAGGAAAAGGTGGGTGTGCCGAGGGGCAATTTACTAGAAATCATTTACCGAAAGGAAATAAAGCTGCAACTGACATGTAGCCTGCTGTCCTGGGCAGAGGGCCAGCCCCATAGTACACTCAGTAAGGACGCTTCGCTCTGCCTTACATCCAGACCACTGGGTGGGTGGGTGGTGGGTGGGGGTGTGTCTGTCCGTCTGTCTGTCTGTCTGTCTGTCTGTCTGTCTCCCACCCTTCCCCCCCACCCCGCCCGGATACATCCAAAAGCAACTGCTAGCCCCGCCCACTGTCTCTTTAGCCAATGCGGAGCCGAGGCCAGGAGAGGCCCCGCCCCACGGCCTGCGCGGTCGCCTCCTAGCGGCGGGAGCGAGGGCTCCGCCGCCCGGGGCCACCGGCTGACCTAGGGGGTCATGGGCACCCCGGAGGCTGCTCCGCCGCCGTTGGCGCGCGTCGCCCCCGCGCTCTTCATCGGGAACGCGCGAGCCGCGAGCGCGACGGAGCTGCTGGCGCGCGCGGGCATCACTCTGTGCGTCAACGTCTCCCGCCAGCAGCCCGGGCCGCGCGCTCCCGGGGTGGCCGAGCTGCGCGTTCCCGTGTTCGATGACCCTGCCGAAGACCTGCTGACGCACCTGGAGCCCACCTGCGCCGCCATGGAGGCTGCGGTGCGCGGCGGCGGCGCCTGCCTGGTGTACTGCAAGAACGGCCGCAGCCGCTCGGCCGCCGTCTGCACCGCCTACCTCATGCGCCACGGCGGCCACAGCCTGGAGCGCGCCTTCCAGGTGCGAGCTTCCAGGGGCGGGCCTTCCGGGGCGGGCCCCACATAGAGAGGTCCTTCCGGGGCGTGCCCCATGCTTCACCCTCGGGGCGGAGCCTCTGCGCCCGGGACTATCTGTCGGATCTCTCTCATCTCTTGATTGCAGATGGTGAAGAGCGCTCGCCCGGTAGCCGAGCCCAATCTGGGTTTCTGGGCTCAGCTGCAGAAGTATGAGCAGACACTCCAGGCCCAGGCCCTCCTGCCCGGGGACCCGGCTGAGCCCGAGTAAGCCGCGCCGTTCAGCTGCTGGGGTGGCCAGACGTCTACACTGAAAGGTGTTCCTTCCCTCTTTTCACTAGGCAACGGGCCTGCCCCCTCTTGATGGCAGTACAGGAGTGTCTGCTGAAGAGGGGAACTTCGTTTATTCATCAGGTTTGCATCAAATCCAAATCAGCCAAGTTTTAAGTAGAGAAAATAACATAAAGGATTGATAAAGAGTCTGGGGAGCCTACGACAGTTGACAGAGAGTGACAGACCAGAGTCCTAGCTAGCTGCCTCCTCCAAGGTTTGCAGGCAGAACCTCTTCGTGCTTCTGGACTTCCTTCCGCTCTCTTCTTAGTCTTCCAGCAGGAGGTCGTGAGCCCGCCGTGGGAGGGCGGCATCTGCCCACCTCCCACCACCTTACTTAACTTGTATCAGTGCCAGCGCCTGGCATACCATCGTCAAGCTCCCATTATGCCCTGGGCACCATCCTCCCAGCTGGCAGGCAGGCAGACCCATCAGTTGCCACCCTGTGTTGCTTGTTCTTCTAGTTCAGACACAGCCTCTCTTAGACACCCTGTTTCCTTAGGAGCCCTAGAAATCTAGTCACGACTTAAAGTAATGAGGGAAGAGCCAAGAAAAACCTGGGCAATGTGTGTGAATTACAGATGTGTGGCCACTGGTTAATTCGCAAACAAGTATGAATCAGTGAATAAAATCCTAGAGTTGGGTATTTATGGTTTCCCTTTTCTAATTCTCCCTGCTTATGGTCTCTGGGGTCTGGGTAGTGTGTTTGCATCAGCTTCTTGAAGGTCATGCTCTGTCACCACCAAACAGAATAGACCCAATTTTGCCCCTGAAGAGACTTAAGGATTTGGTTACCTCTGCCTCTATGCAGTGAAACATACTTGGGTCCCCAGGTGAAGGGTTCCCACTTAGAATGAAGAATGAAGCCTTCTCACTTGAGGGAACCCGAGGCACACAGTTCATGATCAAGGCACTGGGGTGCTGGTGAGCACCGCCTTCCCTACCTGCCCCTGTATTTCTGGTGTCTGGCTGTAATGAACAAGCAAGCCCTTCGGTGGTCACTGGTTCAAAATGCTCACTACACTTTGTAGGGAACACCTCGCTCTACTGGTGTGATAAGCTGGTGGTTTCCACCCCAGGGCTGCTGCACAAGCTGGCTTCCTCCACCAGGTCCACAGTAGCCACTAAGGCTTGCAGAGAACAGGACTTCAGGCCCAGGTCCCCCTACCCCCACCCTCAGCCTGTATAGCTGATCCTTGTTCACAACATCTTCCAAAAAGCCACTGTCCTCCCATCAGGGCAGGGCATACCTTCTAACCTGCTGACTTGGCTAAAGTCAAGTCACCTAGAGGTGACAAAGATACAAGGCACATAATGCCCAGGTCAGGTTGAAGGATATCTGTGGGTTGTACAGGGTCCTTTTTATTCCACCAGCTCAGTTCTGGGAGCTATTCAACTGTAGCTTTGGCCTGGCCCAGCTCTCAAACCTCTGCCCCAGGGACTGCAGGACACCCCTCCCCCCAAGAAACCCCACTTTTCTTCTGGGACTTGAGGTATAACAGTGACTGTAACCACAAGGGGACACTCTGTAGCTCTTATCAGTGTTAGGGGGACAGGTTCTTTGGCTGGACACCATTTGGGGACTTGGGAGTTGCAGTCTACTAATACCACCGTGCAAAATGCCCTCTTTGTCTGGAAAGAATGATGCTGGCTAAAATATACGATGGAGGTACCCAGCCCACTTTGTGGAAGTGGAATAGCTGGATCAAGGCTGCCCACATCATCCCTTCTGTTTCCAGAATAGAGTATCACCAGGATAGGAAGGATAAGACCCCAACCTCTGGGGGGTACAATTTGAGAAACTGGGATGGGAGAAACCTACAGTCTACATCGAGAAGGAAAAAAGGAACCCTGGCCAACAGGACAATGCAGGAACTGAGAATTCCTTCTTCGACAATCTGGTGAATGGGCCACTGGACACCAGAAAGTGGCAGTAACCTTAACTCCAGGTCTCCTCACTCATTTTATTTATTTGTTTGCTTTTTAAAGACAGGATCTCAGTAGCCCAAGCTGGCCTCACACACTCCACATACAGCCAAAGATGACTGTGAATGTCTGATGCTTTTGCCTCCCAGCTGCTGGAATGTCAAGTGCTTCCCATCCAAGCCGGGTCTTCCTCGCTCTAATCCTTGCCTCTGGATGACAGCCTGAGCCTTGGAGTTCTTCCCATGTACTGCCCCCTCAGAGAGCACATGAGGCCTGAGGGGCTACTGCTAACGGAAGTGTCAGGCTGCACATGTGGCGGCTCCTCCACTTAGCTGTGCCTCTCTCCCTTGTGGAAGGAGGGAAGGAGGGCAGGGCCACCTGACTTCGTGACTTCCGTTTGGGGAGACTGGATCCAGACAGCTGAGCACTCCCCAGAAGTGACACCGCAGTCACACCATCATCAGAGTAGGAGACAGCCCTAAAAGTTCCCCTCCCTCAGAATCTGTGCCCGCCTCCTGCGGATAGAGACAGATAGCGGGACTCCTCTGTCCACACCCTGGGTTGGTCCTTTGAGTTCCCTTGCTGCGCTAGCCTAAAACGCTCTTGCAACCCTTATATTAGATCTATGAGACAGAACTGCGTTCAACAATGTATCTCTACTTCACACACGTCTCGACTGCAATAAAGCCGACCCTAAAACGAGACCAGTGCAACTGACAGCTTCTCATTATGCTTAATTTGAATCTAAATAGCCACACCTGTATGGGCTACGTACTTGACAGCCTAGCGATTTCCCGAGCCGCTTTGCACCACACGGCCACGGCCCAGGCCAACTGCAGGGCTCGGGGGTGGGGGGAGAGACCGCGTCAGGGGGACCTCAGGAATCAGAGGACCGACTGCCAAGGCGCCGCTGGCGTCCCTGGGAAAGCGACGGTCCCGCCTCCAAGGCTGTCCTCCGAGCCGTAACGAGTGCAGAGCGCAGGCTGAGGACGCGCAGCCTCCCCGGGCGTCCGGCCTCGCGCTCCGCTCCGCCGCGCCCGCCGCCCGCCGCTCCCGCCGCTCCGGCGCACAGGCCCCGGGATCGCACACAGCGCCCCCGGCGGCGGCCGAGTCCAGCCCGAGCGGGGCGGCGCACGGCGCGGGGCCGGGCCGGGCGGCTCCCGGCGCGACTTCCTGTTGTGCCCGCGCCCCGCCGCCGCCACCGCCGCCACCTCCACCGCCGCCACCGCCGCCCGGGGCCCCTCGCCCACTGCCCGCGGCCTGCAGCGGCCGCCGCCCATGGATTTCACCTAGCGCCGCTGGCCATGGCGGCGCAGTGCTGCTGCCGCAAGGCGCCCGGTGCCGAAGCCGCGCCCGCGCGGCCGCCGCCCGAGCCGCCGCCCGCCCTGGACGTGGCCTCGGCCTCCAGCGCGCAGCTCTTCCGCCTCCGCCACCTGCAGCTGGGCCTGGAGCTGCGGCCTGAGGCGCGCGAGCTGGCCGGCTGCCTGGTGCTGGAGCTGTGCGCGCTGCGGCCCGCGCCCCGCGCGCTCGTGCTCGACGCGCACCCGGCCCTGCGCCTCCACTCGGTCTCGTACCGCCGCGCCCCTGCCGCCGCCTCCGATTCGCCCTGCACCTTCGCCTTCCCTGCCCCCGGGTTGGGTCCCCCGCTGCCCGCCTTCACCGATGCTCCTGGCGCGGAGTCCGCCGGCTGCCCCCTGGCCTTCAGGTTGGACCCGTTCACCGACTATGGCTCCTCGCTGACCGTCACACTGCCTCCCGAGTTGCAGGCGCACCAGCCCTTCCAGGTCATCCTGCGCTACACCTCGACCGACGCCCCCGCAGTGAGTCCCGCCCGGGTGGGCCTCAGGCCTGTGGGTGGTCAGCAGGGCTCTGCAGGCACCCCTCGCCTTACCGCTGGGTCAGGTGATATTAATCTGCACTCTGCTTCTGGGACACGTGCAGAGAGTAAGGAGCAGCCTGGCCCAAGAGTCTTCCCCGGGTGCCATCGGTTATTCTCAGATGTTGCCTGCAAGTTCTTGGGATCTTTGAGTGAAGCCCCAGGTCCAGGCCTGGTGGACAGTGGAGATACTCGATAGCATGTTTCTTGGAGGAGGGGGGGCTTCCGGTCAGGGGTTATGTCCCCACCTGGGTACAAAAGCAGCTTCTGGTGGGCCCCTGCTAAGCCAGCTGTAAGAGTCCAGCTTTGAAGGATGTCCTGGGAATGTCTGATACAGAAAGGCCAACCTGTGACCTGGGCCTTCAGATGGCTTGAGGAAACCCGGGTCTGGAGGTGGAATGAGAGACAGAGAGGCCTTCCCTGTAGCTGTGGTGTGGGCTCCCAGAGCTGGATTGTGACATGCTGGGGTAGGTGCGCCCCACCTCCCACCGCCAGCCACACAGGGCTCTACTGAGGCTTTCTGTCCAGGGCCCCCACCATCCCACAGGCCATGATGGAAAAGCAGAGGACTAGGGCTTGTGTGGTGGCCACACAGCCAGTGGGTTTGCAAGAATGGAGCAGGACCTTTGACTCGAGAAGCTCCCCAGGTAGTGGACTGCTCATGTGACATCTACCATGGACACACAGCACACAGGCAGCTCTGCCGGGCCCTTGAAAAGTCCATCTGCCACTGCCTGGGGAGCCCAGATAAACAAGCCAGGAGCCACAAAGAAGCAAGGTGACATCTGGGCAGAAAAAGACCAGATGTGATTCACGTCTGTGGGCTGCCCGTACCTGCACCCTTCTCGGGAGTCCCTGCCATGTGCTGGCCGCTGGTCTCCAGGGCTCCGCCCTCTGCCTGCTGTGGTAGTGCAGGGCCTCTGCAGCATAAGGACTGCTTCTTAGTGCGCCAGGTGAAAACTGAGGGTTGAGCTGCTTGCTGGCTTCTGCCTATGAATATGTGCTGTATGTGCTTGTTCTGTCCGTGGACAGCAGAGTGGTGGGAACAGAGCCCTCAGTGGGCTTCAATAGACAAGGCTAGTGGACAAGGGTGGCCTGATGGATGGGGTTGCGGTTGCTCCAGACAGGCAAGAGCTGCATGGTCCTCATGCACTGAGTGGCTCCAGAGTGACAAAGTTGATCCACACCCGTGGAAGCAGATTGGTCCCTAACCTCAGGCACCTACTGTTGGAGCATTGAGCAGCTCAGGGCTTACATCCCTGTCTGCCCTGTGCCTAGGAAGGATGTAGCAGGAGGCGTCTAGGTTTCCCAGGAGGCCCTGACGGCAGATTGGAGGTGCTGAGGGTTCTAAGGCTCCTCTGTACCCCAACCCAGCAAGAACAGCGTTTTCCCTGCCCAGCAGTATCTGAGTTGGTAGTCATTCCTTATCCACCTGACTATCAGCTGCTTTGCCCTGGGACAGGAGATTCCCACCTCTGAGGCTCGTCCCTCTAAGGTAGTACCTAACACTGGTGTCTGGAAAAGGCAGCCCGCTCACTGGAGCCAAGGCATGGGTGTGAGCCTTAGGGTAAGAGGTAGGCAGGGCCTGAGGGTTCCAAGGAAGAGGAGTGGGGAGGGCTGCTCTGAAGTGTGGCTGCTGTGAGGGGAGAAGGGGGAGATGAAAGAGCACTTGGGGGTGAGTCCTCCCAAAGTGAATCAAGAGCCCACTGGCAACAGGATCTACTGCAGGGACAACCCTCCGTTCAGGTCCCTGGATCCCAGGCCTCTCGAGGCTACATTTTGGAACTAGCTCCCCAGCAGAAAAGGAAGGCACATCTGCCGATTTGCTGTGGGGAAAAGACAGCGCTAGGAGGACCATGAGTGCTGGCAGAGGCCTGACCGGGTCTACGTGGCAAACAACTCACCCAAGTCTGTGTGTGACCTGTCGACAGGCAGCCTCCTGGATGTGGAGTCTGTGGGGCCGGCCTCTGTTTCCAGAGCTGTTGAGGCAGGAATCTCTCCCAGGTCTGGGGTCTGTGGATTAGGCTACCCCCTAGGTCTGTGGGGCAAGAGGCATTACTCCTCAGGGCTCAAGTCTTTGGGAAAGGCTTCTAGGATTTGTCTATATGAAGACAGCACCCCAGATCCTAGGGTCTGTGGCATAGTTTCTGCTGCCACCACCCCCAGTCTGGGGTCTGTGAGCAAGCATTCACCTCCTTCCTCAGCTCTAGAGTCAGTAGGCAGGCAATACCCCACATGTGGGGTCTGTGGGGACAGGCAGTCCCACACAGCTCTGAAAGCAGGTCTGAAAGCAGGCATCTCTCTCTGGGTCTGGGATCTGCGGGATGGATGGCTCCCTCACACACAAGGTCTGGGGTCTGTGGGGCAGGCGAAGTCTGTGGAATAAGCGGCTCCACCACCATCTCTTGTCTGGGCTCTGGGAGGTGTCAGCCCTGCTGTGGGGGGGGGGGGTGTCTGTTCCCCATGATGACAGTCAACCTTGACTGCACACATGTCCACTCACAGAGAAGTGTTTCCTCTCTGTGATTCCTGAGAGGACCTGTATGCCCTTGATCACCAAAATGAAAAATTCACTTTGTTTCAACATTCCTGTTGTCCTAGCAGAGGGCAGTGTGGGGGCAGACATTGCTTTGTAGCCGGAGCTCCTTGGTGGGGGTGGGGCCTGGTGTGGACATCTGAAGATTCCGAATATCTCCACAGCCATGGCTGGGAAAGAGGTTGGCTGGGCCAGCGACCTTGGCCCTGAGAGGGCCGCAGATACTGGGGATTGCTGTCCACTGCAGCCTCAGAGGCTCTGTCCTTAACACTCCCATCATATCAGGGTTTCATGTCTAGCCTTCACTCTGTCCCCAGTGTAAGGAAGCTACCAGCCTATGGGAATTCGCATCCAGGTGTTCTGACCATTCCTCACTTTTCCTTTGGAAGCTCAGCTAATGCCATGGTGGGCATTTTCCTCTTTTCCCAGGCAGTGCTGGGAGATGTCATGGGCCAGCTCCAGACATGTGGCCTCCTGTCTGGAACAAGTCTGGTTGGTGTCGGGCACACACAAACTAGATTGACAGTTCCTGACAGGGGAGGGGAATGAGTGTACCAGGTGGGCAGGTGAAGGCTGCGGGAGCAGCTGTGAGCCTGTAACAAAAACAGCAAGGGCCCTTCCCAAAGCCCTTTGTCCCCAGGCTCTAGACCTAGAGCCCTGGACCAGGTGACAACCTCTGCTTATGTTTCACTTTGCCCGCAGATCTGGTGGCTGGACCCAGAGCTGACCTATGGCAATGCCAAGCCTTTCGTCTTCACCCAGGGCCACTCTGTGTGCAACCGCTCCTTCTTCCCATGCTTTGATACACCGGCCGTCAAGTGCACCTACTCAGCCGTTGTCAAGGTCAGCATCAAGGCTGGGCTTGTTTCTGCTTCTTTTGGGCATTGTAAGAGGCTGGAGCCTACAGCAAGCCTGCAGTTGAGCTCTGGCCTATCTCCTCGTACCCTTCTTGCTTGCCTAGACTAGGATCCCAGCTGCTAAAGGTCATTGTCTTAGTTGGACAGTCCTGCAGAGAAGCCAAAAACAGGCCTTTTTAGGGGGTCAGGTGGCTGCAGGGACCAGGGGCAGCACCAATGAGGACATTCTTGCCAGTTGGGTTCCAGAACCTCTAGATCTGCAGGAACCTGGTGGGGTTTCTTGAGTTATAGCCAAAGAATGGCAGCCTCCACCTGGAGCAGATTGGGGGTTCCAGTGTGTGGTTCTCTGAAGGGAACACGTTCCTTGACTCAACCTGTGAAGCTTTCAGATAAGGATTTGAGGGCTTCATCATGGACATGGGGTTCCCCGACCTGGGTTGTGGTGGTCCCTGATGGGGCCATATGGTTCCCTGTCACAGAGAAGAGGTCCTCTGACCTATTGGGGATAAGTCATCCCTCAGAAGTGTGGTTCCCTTTTCTGGGAGGTGGTATCCTGTAGGTTGCCAATCCTTAGCCTAGCCCATTGCAGGCCCCGTTAGGGGTACAGGTGCTGATGAGCGCGACACGGAGCGTGTATGTGGAGGAAGACGGCGTCTACCACTTCCACATGGATCACCCTGTACCCGCCTACCTCGTCGCCCTTGTGGCTGGAGACCTCAAGCCAGCAGACATTGGGCCCAGGTAAGCCCCGCTGTGCTCCCTGCTGCACTGTTCTGGGAAACTGGGCCTCAGGAAGAGCCAAGAGCCCATGCGCACGACCACCACGCCTCTTCATCTGCTGTCTTCAGACAACTAACTGATCCGTCCAGTGCCCTGCCCGCAGTCTGTCATCACTCCCAGGGCTACCCCACAGCCAGCTGCACTCTTCTGTCCTCACTGGCTCCTTCAGATCATTGACAAAAGGATCTGAATAGACCTTGGGTTTATGGTGCAGTTCCCCTACCTGTTGTGGGAAGGGCCACGACTACAGAGCAGGACCAGACAAGGCAGGAGGAGGATCCAGGGGAGTAAGTAAGGCCCAGGCTTGTCCGCTTCAGCCCGCCTTCTCTGCCTTGTGACAGGAGCCGTGTGTGGGCTGAGCCATGCCTCCTACCCACAGCCACCAGCAAGCTATCGGGTGTTGTGGAACAGTGGCTGAGTGCCGCAGAGCGATTATATGGGCCATACATGTGGGGCAGGTATGTCCTGTCCCCTGGTTTTCCCAGTGGCGTTACTCTTTCCCCTCAGAGAAAGAAGTAGGGATAGACCAGGAACTCCTGGTCTAACCCTGGGTTCCCTGTCCTCTGTCGCCTGGGGAGGAAATGATACTGTGGGGCTGGGCTGGCATCCCAGGTGGAGAGTAGAGTTGTGTGCTTGGTGAGTCATGGCGGAGCCCTTCCATTCCTCACCCTGCACCCATGGGCACAGATATGACATCGTTTTCCTGCCACCCTCCTTCCCCATCGTGGCCATGGAGAATCCGTGCCTCACCTTCATCATCTCTTCCATCCTTGAGAGTGATGAGTTCCTGGTGATTGATGTCATCCACGAGGTGGCCCACAGCTGGTTCGGCAATGCTGTCACCAATGCCACTTGGGAGGAGATGTGGCTGAGTGAGGGCCTGGCCACCTATGCACAGCGCCGCATCACCACAGAGACCTATGGTATTGTCTGGGGCAACCATGGCAGGGTGGAGTAGCCTTGGGTCCTCTGGGGCACCAATTGCAAGGGGCACAGAGCCCTGCCTAGCCTTCGGCTTGACAGTGTCTTACAGTCTCTAGGGTTAGGTGGTGGGTAGAGTGTGGCAACCCTGCTACAGATACTCCCTCCTCCCTGACCTCCACCTTTTCTCTGCTCTGACTTCACTCAGGGGCAGCCTTCACCTGCCTAGAGACAGCCTTCCGCCTGGATGCCCTGCATAGGCAGATGCGACTTCTTGGGGAGGATAGTCCAGTTAGCAAGTTGCAAGTCAAGCTAGAACCAGGTACTCTCTACTCCAGGCCCTCCTTTCTGCCCGTCACTTGCCCTACTGGGGCTCCTGTACCTCACCATGCCTGAATTCCTTCCAAGGCCAGGCTGGGTGTCCACAGCCCCAAAGAAAACCTCTCAGGTGCCCTTGGCTTGGCACAACCCCACAGCGTCTGAGCACTGGCTGTCGTGGTGTAGAGCAAGCTCCATCACTGTGTACCCAGGATGTTAGTTCTCATGTGAGGGACTGTGGCCCTCCCTTTGCCTGCTCCTCAGTTCTAGACCTACTGCCCCAGCCCCACCATGCAGGACACAGGTGTCAAGCGGCATCCCAGACAAGGCATTTCCCTGCAGGAGTGAATCCCAGCCACCTGATGAACCTGTTCACCTATGAGAAGGGCTACTGCTTCGTGTACTACCTGTCCCAGCTCTGTGGGGATCCCCAGCGCTTTGATGACTTTCTCCGAGTAAGCACATGGGCCCTGCCACTCCTGTCCAAAACATCTTCCAGCTGGCAGACATGGCCCTTCTCTGGGAAGAAGGGGCCTGGGGACTGGATTGGGACTTGGCCTTCTGAGGCACTGTCCCCTCCTCCTCCTGCCCTTTCAGCAGGGCCTATGGGCCACCTGGACTGTGATGCACATCTTTAGAAGATGTCCCAGTGTGCCAGCCCCGCTCTGCCAGAGCTAAACATCCCCAGCCTTCCATACCTGCTAAGGCCATGCCCCTCATCTCACAGGCCTATGTGGAGAAATACAAATTCACCAGCGTGGTGGCCCAGGACCTGCTGGACTCCTTTTTGAGCTTCTTCCCCGAACTGAAGGAGCAGAGCGTGGACTGCCGGGCAGGTGAGGCCACCCACTCTGCTGCAGGCCCACGGGCCGGGAACAAGATGGCAGTTGGGACTGGAGGGAAGTTTGTCAACCCCTATGCTCTAGGTCAGGGTATCACGAGAGTAAAAGGAGTCTGCACCTCCTAATCTAAAGGAGAGGGGACAGAGGCTTCCCGGACAAGGTGGCCCCTGGGCCAAGCAGCCAGTGGGAAAGGGCTGTGGAAAGAGTGTGCAAAGTTCCTAGAAAAGGATCAGCAAGGTGGCAGGACTGGCCCTGGGACTGGCTGGTCCTGCTTGTGCATAGTGGGGGTCTGAGGGCTTGAGGACCAAGGGAGACACTGAAGGAGCTGGGTATCTAGAGAGAAATCAAGTTTGCCAGAGGATTTCAAGGTCCAGGAGTCGTGAATTTTGGAAGGTATATCAGTGCACTGTGGGATTGGTAAGGGTTCTCAGAGTCTGTGTGCTTCACTGAACATTACAGTGCAGAGCCTTCTTGGCCTCAGTGCTGGATACAGGCCAGGCATGTAGCAAGTAGCTCTCCTCTGGTGACCAACCCAAGCTTTCCAGCCTCCCTGTGTCCTTCATAGGAGCCCCCTCCAAAGGCTCTAAGGAGAACTGTTCATATTCTTTGAGGGCCCTGGGTCCTGGAAGAGACCACCTGCCCAGGGATACCCTCTGGGCTTGGAGTCTCCCTGGCAGGCTGCTCCAGTGGCCCTTCCCCAGCCCAGGCAGGGACCCCAGGCCTGGTCTTCCTGCAGGGCTGGAGTTCGAGCGCTGGCTCAATGCCACAGGCCCACCACTGGCTGAGCCAGACCTGTCTCAGGGGTCCAGCCTAACCCGGCCTGTAGAGGCCCTCTTCCAGCTGTGGACTGCAGAGCCCCTGGAGCAAGCAGCAGCTTCAGCCAGTGCCATTGACATCTCCAAGTGGAGGACCTTCCAGACAGCACTGTTTCTGGACCGGCTGCTAGATGGATCCCCGTTGCCCCAGGGTGGGTCCCGCAGTCAACAGGGTAGCCTGGGGAAGGGGTGTGGCTCCTGCTCAGCCCTGACCTGCCCACCACCCCACAGATGTGGTGATGAGCCTGTCCAAATGCTACTCGTCCCTGCTGGACTCCATGAATGCTGAGATCCGCATCCGCTGGCTGCAGATCGTCGTCCGCAATGACTACTATCCCGATCTCCACAGAGTCCGCCGCTTCCTGGAGAGCCAGGTGCAGCTGCATGGAGCCTGGGGCATGACTGGGGGAGGGACCCAGCCTCTCCTCCGGGACCCACCTCACCCCATCAGACTGTCCACTCAGACAGGCCAGGCATATCCTGGAGAGGGAACTAGAAGCCATCAGGCCCACCCGAGGTTGAGAGCAGAGAGGCCACAATACAGGTGAGATGGGAAAGACGGCAAAACTAGTTCACAGTGGTCTGAACTCCACCACAGAGTCCAGGGATCGCCACAGGCATCAGCCTTGAGCTAGCTGGACTTCGGGCCTGGAGGTATCACCTTCCATGTCTGGGTACAAAGGCCATCCAAGCTTCTCAGGTAGACGTCAGCGTCACCATTTCTTGCCCAGTCCTTCCGCGCCAAGCTCTCAGAGACACCCTGGAGGGAGCAGTGAGGGTGAAACTGCTGAGGGTCCTGTAGCGTGAGTGAGTCCAGGCCAAAGTGCTCCTGAGCAGCGGGCGCATCTGGATCTGGGTGGTGGAAAGCCTTCCCACAGGAGCCCACTGGTGTGACCGGGTGCTCGCTCTCCACAGATGTCACGCATGTACACCATCCCGCTGTATGAGGACCTCTGCACCGGTGCCCTCAAGTCCTTCGCGCTAGAGGTCTTCTACCAGACACAGGGCCGGCTGCATCCCAACCTGCGCAGAACCATCCAGCAGATCCTGTCCCAGGGGCTAGGCCCCAGTGTTGAACCCACTGCAGAGACCAGCACAGAGCTGGGCAGTGCGGAGGCAGACACGAACCCAGACTCGCCAGCCCTGCTGCTCGGGGATGAGGCCCCCAGTAGCACCATCTCTCTCAGGGACGTCAATGTGTCTGCCTAGCCTTGGTGACTGACCCTCGACCTCCCAGACACCACGATTGTGCCTTTTGTGGTCCTGGCTGCCATGACTGCGCCTTGGCTCTGGCCACGAGCTCTGCCCAGGACCATAAGCCCCTCCCATTGTCTCCAGGTCAGGGGCATGGGGAAAAGGATCTTGTGTCCATTGAGGCCCATGGACCAGGGCCCACCCTGTCCCTGCTCTCTTACACTGCAGGCCCCAGGGCTGGCTCATACCCACCATGCCTCCTGCCCCAACACTGACAGCCATGCCTCACCCTGGAAGCCAGCATCTGCTGAACACTGTTCTGAGGACAGTGACCCCAGCAGTCCCACAGCAGCAACCACAATGTGCCTTACACATGCCAGAGGCCCAGGATGCATGGTCCTGGGATTGTGCTTTTCTGCTGGGCCCTGTGTGTGGCCCCTGGGCTAGACTTGCTGGAGGGACAGAGGGCAGAGGAACAAGGACACAGGCATTCCATCAGTTAGGGATAGGGACAGATGGAGAGGACGAACCTCTCAAGCAGGCCTCAGTCTGCACCTGGAGTCCAGGCCCCAGAAGCACAGGGAATAGCATGTCCTTGTGGCTACTTGGGTACCACTGGTGCTCTCCATGCCTGTCCCAGGCTGTGGGCTTCAGCCTGGGGCCGCTGCAGCAGGAACCATGGTGACTGTCCCATTAAATCTCCACTCTGCAGATCTTACCTCCCTTCCTGTCACTACCTTGTCTTTTGTACCTATTCAGCTGCCGAGGGTAAGACTGGAAGAGACGACAACTGGTCACGGGAACCATGGTCATAGCCTATCCCAATATACCGACATCAAGAGCCAGGTGGGAACCTACCCTGGAGGCCAAAATAGGGGTCAGTAGGTGGCCTCTTGTTCTCATCACCTCATCAGACCTTGGCTGAGCACGATCTCTTCAGGATCCTAAAGAGGTTGTTTGTTGCCCTTATTCTGGACTTTGACTCTGTAATTCTGACCGCACCTCTGGCTCAGCACTGGGGCACCCAGACCTCCACAAGCAGGCTGCAAGGGAGGTGCGGGGGATTGATTGGGAGGTGCTGAGACTGAACTCTGGCACAGCAAGCTATGGGGTTAGATACCTCTGCTGACAAAGGGAAGCTCCGTGTTCACAGGGCAGCAAGTGGAGCCACTCTTTATGGCTTCTCAAAGACAAGCTGGTGACAGGGCCACAGCTGGGACCACCTGGTACTCCGCAGCCTCCAACTTTAGCAGCATGCTATGGCATGTCGTCCCAACCCACTGCCAGGCCAAGTCACAGCCAACTCCATACATGGTCCCAGGAAAAGGTGAGATGAATAACTTGAAACCTCCACCACTAGACACGAAATTCACCTTCCCTCCTTTTCAGGGATCTCCCCTCAGCAGAGGCAGCTATAGCTTCCTCTAGTCATACGCCCCAAATGACTTAGGGTCACCTTTGTTGCAAGATTATGTGCCTGGTGCCTACCTGAGGCTCTATCCCATTCAAGAATGAGAAACATTCTCACAACCAGCAGGGGCAGAGGGGACAACTGCCGTGACACCTTACAGAAGAGAGGTGTTACTGTTCTCACTGCTGCAATAGAATCTAGCAGAAACAAAGGATAATTTGCTTTGGCTGTTTTTTTAGGCCTTCGTAGCAGGGAAGGAACGGTGATGTCAGTGGCAGTGGGGGCTTGCAGAGATTCCTCAGCACTACGCAGCAGAGACAGTAGTCCAGAACTGCAAGCAAATACAAGGTCCCTTAGGGACCTATTTCCACCACCTACCTCCTAAAGGTTTGATAGCCTTCAAAATAGCACCATAACCTGCCGGCCAAGTGTTCCAGATCTAAGCCTGGATTGGGGGGTAGGAGGCACTTTCAGATTTAAAACATAATGGGAGGCTGGGGGTAGGGTGCCATCTGATCTTAGTTCCACCAGGTGGCATGGCCAAGAGTCCTGGGTATTCCACTCAGCTTTGCTCTCTCTGGCTCAGGTGCCACCATCCAGAGGGGTCACTCCTGAAGATGTTCACACAGCCCTCCTTCAACAGCAGAATTGCTTTCAACTTGTTCCCACTAAGACTGCTTTTAAGTCTGTCACCACCAACTCATCTAGGCTGCTCATTTCTTTGACAATGCAAGTTGACACCTTTGTGGTCTCCCAGAGCATGGATTCCAGCTCCAGGTGTCCCCGCTGTACCCAGGGTGTCCTCCAGACACTCAGATCTGTACAAAATCAAGTGACTCCCAGCAGTTACCAGCATAGAGTGGTGCCCACCTAGAATTCCATCCTTAGTGTCGATCTGCCATGGCTCTGTGTGCCATTACAGGTACAGAGGAGCACACTTTCAACCACATCCTTGCGTTCCTGGTCTTTATCTGTGCCCTTCCTTCAGCTGGCAAAGCTGGACTGCCTTAGTCTCTTCCCTGTAGTATCTTGCTAGGGCAGCCTGTAGCTGTCCCTCACAGCCAGTGTTTCCAGCTTCCTCTACCATGCCTACCGCACTCTTCCACACACTCTCTGCCTTGTGAGTCCTCCATTTAGGTGGGCTTCAACAGATGTTTGGATGTGAGGACATCCCACGGCAAACCAGCATTTCAAACCCCAATGTTTGCTGCCAACCACAGCCTACCCCAGTCAATACCATATGCCCAGTGTCCTGTTGGCCAGCACCCCTCCTCCAAGAGGGCTTCTGCATTAGAGGCTAACTTATACCCTAACCACAGACAATGATGAGAGCCACACGGGAATGGTGGGGGTATGTTGTCTTTTTCTCCCTCTGGGGCTACCCAGGGACCTGTGCTGATGGAGGGGATTTCAAGTGTTTCCAGACAATGTGCCAGGGATTAAGAGCCATAGAGGGGGTCATACCCCATTTCTACTCCCACAGTCCACCCTGGTCTATGTAGAGTATTTAGCAGGTAATACTAGTTAAGGGCTGAGGTGGAAAGTTTGGGGTATGTCTGCATTTCAAGAGAAGGGATGAGCTAAGCGTGGAGGAGCATGGTGTCAGTGAAGCAGTGTGACAGGGTCAAAACATGGAGAGGGGCCTGAAGAGATGGCTCAGTGGGTAAGAGCATAGACCTGTTTTTCCTAAGGACACGGGTTCCATTCCCAACACTCAACATGGCTACTTGCAACTGTTAACTCCAGTCCCAGGAGCTCTGACACTCACTTTGTACCTCTGTGGGTACCAGGCATACATGTGGTGCACAGATGTTTGTGTAAACCAAACACCCATACACGTAAAATAAAATTGAAAAACATTTTAGAGGTCAGGCTCCTGATGGAAGAGACTGGAATCCGCGGAGACCTGAAGCCTGCCTGCGGCCATGGTAGGAGGAGATGGTGGGTCTGCATATAGTCCCCATGTCACCTAGAGCCTTTACCCAGGTTCTTAGAGCCCTGAGACTTTCTTTAGGCCATGCCCTGTGCAGTCTGGAATGTCCATTAGCACTCTTCTCCATAGAGACTTGGAAAGTTTTCTGGGGAACTTCTGGCATAAAGACAAGGCACAACTGAGCTCACCCACTGGTTAGTGCCAACAATGTAAAGGAAACATGGAACAAATCAAGCGTGCACTTGAGACACAGCTGGGGAACACTGGCAGAGAACAGAGCACACGGCTCACACATAAACAGGAGAGGGTGTAAAACAGCCTACACAGATCAGAATCAGCCCTGTGAAAAGTAACAATGGTAACAGAAACACCAGGGACCTTGGACATTTTTTCATTACTATTTTATATAGGAAACACTGGGGTTCAGGATGGTGTTTTCATAGTCTATATACTGTACTCATACCTTCTCATGCCCCACTTCTCCACTAAACAAATTTCCTCCCATCCCCTTACTCACTCACTCCCTTCTGAGTCTGGCTTCTTTTTGTTCTGTGTGTGTGAGTGTATGTGCCTACATGTACACAGGTCATCTGCATGAGTAGCCAGTGTTCTTAACCACTGAACCATCTCTCCAGCAAGTGCCCAGCTTTTTCATGTTAACATGAAACCTCTAGTTTTATCAAATTCCCTGCCAAGGACATAGTTTCATGCTTCTCTGTGGATGAATAATACAGCACTATAATTATTTACCACATTTCCTTTATCCATTCATCTGCTGATGGACGTCTAAACTAATACCATATCTTGACTGTAGTGAACAGTGCTACAATAAACACAGATGCATGGGTATCTCTGTTGTAGACTTAGATTCCGTCAGATGCAAACCCAGGCGTGCTTTAGCTTGATCATATGGTGGTTATAGTTTTAATTTTTTAAAGAACTTCCATATTTATATCCAAGGTAACTGCACTGGTTTACCTCCAGCAATTTTTGTTTGGTTGTTGATTCTATTAAGTCTTCTGGCTGATAGAATCTCAATGTATGGTGTGTGTGTGTGTGTGTGTGTGTGTGTAGGGATGTTGAAATTTTTCATGTATTTACTGGTCATTGGTGTTTTGTACTACATTATTTGATGTGTGTGTGGATGCACTAGGGCATTGGTGTGCATGTGTAGGTCAGAATAATCTATGGAATAGGCTCTCTCTTCCACAGATAGAACTCCCATCTTCATGCTTAATGGAAAGCACTTTTACCTGCCCAGCCATCTCACCTGCCCTGTTGTTAGAGATCGACCACCCGTCAATAGGATATAGGTTTTCTTTATTCAGATACACCAGCGAAGCACAAGCCAGAGCGTGCCCAGAGGCAGCAAGGCAGGGAGGACAGAGAGAGAGCGGGCCCCCATGTGTCTGCAGCCCTGAACCTATCCTGACCTCCCCTTGACCACACCCTGACAGGCATGGTCAAGCACACCTGTAGCCAGCCCTTAGGAGGCGTGGTTACAGTGTCTTCCCTACACCCTGGATTTATTCTTTTGAGAACTGTATATTTAATTCATTTGCTCAATTATGATTGAATGATTTGTGTGGGGTGGAGGTTTTGTATCTGTTTTTTTGGGGGTTCTTTATAGATGCTAGATATTAATCTGTCAGATGTACAGTTGGAAAGATTTTTCTCCACTCTCGGCTGTCTCTTCACTTTTCTTTCTTTTGCTATACAGGAGCTTTTTAATTTTGTGCCAATCCATCTGTCATTCCTGTTGTTTCATGGATTATTGGAGTCTTTCAGAAAGTTTTTGTCTGTGCCTAGATCTTGAAGGGTTTTATCTAGCAATATGAAATGTTCAGGTTTTAAAGTCTTTGATCCATTTTGAGCTGGTTTTTGTTGACGGCAAGAGAGTGATCTAATTTCATTTTCTTACACATAGATGTCCCCTTCCCAGCATCATTTGTTGAAGGTGGAGTCCTCAAGCCCTTTAAAGTTCAGAAGACTATCCCAGAAGTCAGACACTGAGCTTTACACTTTGGTTTTGCTATGATTTGTGACTGTGCCCTGGTCCTTCCCTGTGGGAATCAAAAACACTTTTTGTTGTTTGGATTCTTTTAAAATATTTTATTTATTTATGTATACAACATTCTGCTTCCATGTATTTCTGTACACTAGAAGAAGGCACCAGATCTCATAACGGATGGTTGTGAGCCACCATGTGGTTGCTGAGAATTGAACTTAGGACCTCTGGAAGAACAGTGAGTGCTCTCTCCAGCCCATTGTTTTGATTCTTATGGGAACCCCCAGTTATGAGACCTTGGGTATTTTAGAGAAACTTTTAAATTTCAGAGACTATGAATATTTTAAAGACATGGAACTTATAAGTCATGGAACGTTTTAAAGGCTATGGAACTTGTAAAGTTATTTATGTTTTATATGGTGTTATTAATACAAGATCTTGGGAATGAACAAAAAATGGCGTGTGATATGTATTTTTAAATGACAAGAGTGCTACCTTCCTTCACTCACTCCTAGAGTCCCAATTCTCTTTGTGATGACAGACCATGACATCTGACTGAGGTGGGTCACAAAACATGGTGGCTTGCACTTCTCCCTTCTGTTGAAATTCCCTCTGGCAATTACCTCTGCCCTCAGGTAATCAGCTTGTGCAAAGACTAATCATGGTGGCCACACAGTGAGGAAGTAAGGCTTCACTTGAATTTGGAGTGGATCCTCTAGTCCCAAGCGAGCCTGCAGATAGGTTCAGCCCTGGCCTCACATCTTGACCTTATGTTCTGAGAGATCCTAAATCAGAGCCACAAATGACTTGCTCCCAGTTCCCAGCCTAAGGAAGCTATGAAACAGTGTTAAGTTTTACTTAGTAGATGATGCAAACAAAATTCCTGCATGTCTGGCCACAAAGACCAAAGTTTTCAACAGAACAGTTACATCTAAAGTAACCACATGTTCAGTGAGCTCCAAATTAAGGTGACTCTGCCAGACCAACCAGAGCACTTAGCAGCATTGCTGTCTGCACTGGGTTCACAGTACCTTGGTCTTTGTCTTCTGGCATGTCTCCATGGAATTACAAGCTGACTTCAGCAATAGAAATCACCCCAGCTGCACATGTTGGCACTTGGAGGGATGGGATACCTGTCTTTGTATCTTCTACACACCACACTGGGGTGACCTCAGCAGACATCAGGCTACATTGTGTGTGTGCCCAGCTGCTTTCTTATCTACAACTTCATTGTAGTACCCATGAGGCAGTTTTGAGGATTGAGTAATGGGGTTTAAAGCAGGTGACTGGCCCCGGGCTCTGTGTAGGCCGTGAGATGAAGTTTTGGGGGAATAGTTTAGGGTGCCATGCACCTTGTTTGAGACTTAATCTCTCTCTCTGGGACCCAAGCTTTGTTGGTTTAGGCTAGGCTGAGCTAGCATCCAGCAGGGGGTCCCAATCTGTGTCTCCTCAGCCTGGGATTATAAAACCATGCAGTCATGTTCTGGTTTATATGTGGATGCTACAGATGGAACTCAGGTTCTCATGCTTCTGCAACAAGCACCTTACCACTGAAGCCATCTATCCCTAACTACTGCCTACCTAGATCTGGGGCACACCCTCATTTCTTAATTTATGACCTTGGAGCTAGGAAGAGGTCAGACTCCATAGATGACTTTCGCTACCAGAAAACAAAGAACTAAAACCAGGGATATTCTAAGAGGGTAGAAGCTGTATGGTGGGTCCCAGCAGACATGACCCCAAGACTATACCCTCAGCTCAGTACTGTTTTCTCTGGCAGCTATTATTTGTCCCCTCTCCAAGACCGAGTCTGCCTGTTGGTCCCCACTACTACCCTCAATCTAACCTGGGTAATCTGCATGCTGCCCCTGGTTTTCCTTTGCTGCTCAGCTGTCACCACTCAACAGTGGACATACTGGGGTTCAGAAGAAGCTCTCCTGAGAAAGTCAGGGAATACTCTCTTGAAAAACCAGAGTAGGCAGAAAGAAGGGTTTAGAAAGCAGCAAGGAGGGTTCAAACAGGAAGCAGCAAGAAGGGCTAAGGTTCCAAAGGACCCCAAGACATCCAAGGCCTTGCAGAGAAAGTGTTTTGTATGTTTCAGGCCTCCCACTCAAAGGTGAAGTGACCATGGACATCAGTGTAATGAGGGACTCTCACACGACACTGTGATATGAGCTGGCAATTCCTTGCATGAAGAACCTCCAGCTGACAGGATTTTGTTATTTTGAGACAAGTTCTTGCTATGTGGCCCAGGCTGACCCCACAATCCTCTTGACCCTGCCTCTTGAGTGTTAGGATTATAGGGGTTCCACCACAGCCAGTTTGGGCTCAGACTTTTTAAGTGCCTCAGTTATAGGGGCTTACATCAGAGCCAGCTGCCTCCATATCCCTTTTCATCTGCCCACCTGGACTACTTCTTTCTGGTCCTTCTTGGTACCCTAGGATCCAAACCCAGTGATGGAGATGGGCCAGGAGGAACAGGAAAGTCCTCTCCAAATTGGCTGAGGGAGCATCACTACATACTGGAAAGCAAATTGATCACAGGGCTCTAGAATAGAACAAGTCAATCAATAAGCTGCCCTAACACCTAACACCATCTGACTAAAGTACACCCATCTGCAGGCTTAGACTAACTGCCTAACCAGTATCAGTTGCTTTACTGTCTGTGCTGGCTGGTTTTATGTCCAGTTGACACAAGCTAGAGTCTTCAGAGAAGAGGGAGCCTCAATTGAGAAAATGCCTCCATAAGATCCAGCTTTAAGAGATTTCTTAATTAGTGATCAATGGGGGAGGGCCCAGCCCATTGTGGGTGGAGCCATCCTTGGGCAGGTCGGCCCAGGTTCTATGAGAAAGCAGGCTGAGTGATACCGTAAGCAGGACCTTTCCATGGCTTCTGCATTGGCTCCTGCCCTCACTGCATCTGCTGATGAACTTATATGCAACTGTGAGTGAACAAAGTTTCCTCCCCAAGTTTGCTTTGGTCATGGTGTTTCATCGCATCATTAGTAACCCTAAGACACTGTTCCTTCCATGGTCTGGAGGTCAGGCTCTGGGCATGGCCCAGCCCTGGAGTTGGAATGTGGCCTCAGGAAGCTGCTTGTTCCCCTGAACTTTAATCTAACCACTCCAGGTCTGCCAACCACGCCTATGAGACTTCCGGGGTGAACCAACTGCAGAGGACTCCCAGTCGGGGATAATTTGTCACAGTCATTCAAGACTTCCAGGTAAAACAGTCCAGACCGTCAATGATTCCTTTGAACTGGGGTACAGATTTCAGCCGGCCAGAGGCAGCATCACCTGGGTCAACACCACGAGTACTAAATAAAAAGCACTCCAAAAATGTGTTGGGCTATGTGGCTACCCCTTTTTTGACAACCTCAGCAAAGAGAGGAGTGTCCTCGTGATGCGGAGGCCTAGTGGGGTCAAGGCAGCAGTGTCGTGTCACGGCAACGACTGCTGTCCTGCGGGAGCGACACACACAGCCTCTCACTGCAAGAGCGAGGCTCTCTGGGCAGGCCGCTCCTCTCGCAGCAGTGGACACCGGTCCTACCTGACTATACAAAAGGGACTTCACGCTGACTACCCTTTACCCAGTGCTGAGTGAAGGCGGCCCCGAGGAGGCCGGAGGCAGGGCAGCCCTACAGGGGGCAGGCAGCTGTCACAAAGGTGTGCGGCGGCTTCTCCCTCACTTAAGGCTCTGTGTGAAGAACGGGTCCGCGTCCTTCCCGGAACCGGAAGGGCCGGTCCCTGCGGGTCACCCGGCCACCGTCCTCATGTGCCCACGGCAGAGAAGCGGTGAGTGGAGCCCGAGTCCAGCCAGTCTCCATCCAGCCAACAAGCGCCCGGCCACTGGGCTCCGCGGAGTCCGACGCCCGCCAAGCAGGGCAGGCCTCGATGCGGTGACACCTCCGCCTCCCAGGGCCACGCAAGCATCAACCACCGCGGCGCACACACGAGGTCGGCCCCGAGGCGGCCACCACCGGCCCTCCCGAGCCAGAAGCCAGGGAGGAAACCAGCCGCATGCCAACTTCCGGCCTGATACCGGAAGGAGCCACGCACGCTGGGAAGTAGGCGGCTCCCGTGACCCGCGAAGTATGCTGGGAGCGGCGCTGCATGCTGGGATGGGTAGTTGACAACGAGACCTAAAACAAAGCGTCTTTTCAGCTTCCCGTGCTCCCCTAGACCTCGAGTCCAAGCGACAGCAGCTGCGCCGTCCCGAGAATAAAGCCATACACATTTATCTGGGTGGGGCCGCCGTGGAAGACACATTGCGATGAGCTCTCGCGAGAGCAGAGCCTCGGAATCCAGCCACCCCGCACCCCGACTCGGAGCTGGAGCGCGTGCGCAATTAGACAAACATGTCACATGACCCGAGCGAGGCGCCTGGTTGGCTGCAGCCGGGTTACCGGGACAACGGAGCTTGCGGCGCCTGGCGGGTCGGCATCAGTAGGTCTCGCGGCTGAGCCGAGCAGGTTTGCAGCGACGGTCGCGCACTCGCTCCCGGGCGGCGGCCGAGTCCACGGGCGGCAGATGGGAGCCCAGGGCGCCGAAGATGCGGGCGGTCCGGGCCGAGACGCCGCCGGCGCGGGGCCTCTTCCAGGACGCCGCATTCCCCGCCTCGGACTCCTCGCTCTTTTTCAACTTGTCCACGCCTCTGGCCCAGTTTCGGGAGGACATCACTTGGAGACGGCCCCAGGTGCAGCCGGGTCTCTCGCCTGGGCGGGTGTTGCGGAGAAGGTCCCCGCAGAGGCGGGCTCTGGGCTTAGCCGGACCCGCCGCCCGCCCGACCGCGTAGTTCCTCAAGTCCATTCGGAAGGAGGATTGAGATGAGGTGGCTCCTCCAGGTCAGCAGTCAGGTAGTCAGGGAGTTGTTCCGATATGAAGATGAGAAGCAGTAAATCCAGATCCCACCACCTAAGTTTGGTCAGGTGTGATTCAGCGTAGCGTTCTTTGACAAGCCTTTCTTCAATGTACGTTTCTTCTTCTTTTTTTATTTCCATAATGTGCATCGGTATTTTGCCTGCATTCATGTCTGTGAGGCTGTTGGGTCCCCTGGAGCAGCCCTGTGGATGCTGGGAATTGAAGCCGGGTCCTTTTGGAAGAGCAGCCAGTGCTCTTAACTGCAGAGCCACCTCTCCAGCCCGGACAAATCTTTCTTGGCTTTGTACTTTGCTTATATTTCTTTTAGTAGCTCTTGGCGTGGGGGTGTGAACACAGAACACAGGGATCATTGTGGTTAACCAGCACACAGTAGGAAAACCTTAGGGGCTGCTGCTGTTGGCTTCCACGGACACCCTTAAATGGTACAGGCAGGTGGGACTGCATATTGATCTGGTCACCAGTGAGCAGTTTCTGGATCGACTGGTCAGTCTGTTGCAGGTGTGTTGAGTAGCACATTTTTAACTTGCAGGAGCAGATCTATCTGATTGATCTAGAAGCTGAAGGTGGAGCTGCAGAAGAACTGGTGGAACCACCTGATCATTGGAACTGGCATTGCCCCTCTCTCTTGCTTCTCTCCACCCTCCATTAGTCTTGGTCATTTGCTCATCTGCTCCTTAGAGCAGTGTCACCCCCCATGGCTACAGAGAGCGGTGTTAGATGTTGTTTTGGACTTCGTGCCGATAAAATAGATACCCAGGCCTAGTGCTTTTGTTGGTGTTTTTAGACATTGCTTATCTGCTGAAAAGCCTCCCCAGGGACCAGCCTGCCCCACATGCGTAGAGTGCTGCTGTATCCATGACAACGGGATGGACACCAGCCCTTGTACTACCTGCACTGCTTGGCTCAGGGTGTTGATAAGCATCCTGGTTTGTCTTGGGTAACACTGAGAGTTTCAGGTTTTGTTGTTGTTGTTGTTTTTCTTTAAAAATGTGTTTTCCATGATGGCTAACAACCATTTGTAAGTCCAGTCCCAGGAATTCAACAGTCTCTTGTGACTTTCACTACATGCGTATGGTCCACAGACAACAGATTCAAGCAAAACACTCATACACATACAATAAAGGCTAATAAATGGATTTCAGGTGCCATGAGAGACCTGTAAAGGGTTTTCAGTTAAGGAGTGTGTTGGAATGTTTTAAGGAGCTTGCTCTTTGGTAACTAGGACACAGGATAATATCTTTTTGTGTTTTGTATTGTAGCCATGTGCCTGGACTGTCTCTTTATGGTTGTACCAACAGTGGTAAAGAAGACAGAAAAAGAACCGTGGGAAAGAAACTCACTCCTGGGAGGGAGATGAGAGATGGTCGTCAAGGCTAGAATTCAGGCTGCCCTTTTAGTAGTGCTGGAAGTTGATCTTGATGTTCAGTGTAGCCCGACAGCTGGGTGGAGGCGGCTTTGCAGTAGACACTTTGAGAATTGAAACAGCTCAGCAGGTAGTCATTTACTGCCAAGCCTAAGGACCGCAGCTTGATCCCCAAGACCCACATATGATGGAGAGAGAACACACTCCAATAGGTTGACCTCTGACCTCCATAGACATACTGTGTCACAAGCAAACAGGCATAATTTATATTGGTAGATTAAAAAAAAAATGACTTGGTGATTCCTGGCCAGAGTGATAGACAGGTCCTAGGCAGCACCTGGTTTGCCTCTTTGTTCTGTTGGAGTTGTCAGGTCGATGAGGCAGAAGCCCAGGAAGAGTATGATGGACGGGATAGATGTTTACAGTGCAGCTGGGGAAGAGCCACTCAGGTCCTGGGATAGGGGTGGAGGAAGGATCTCGAGACTTAGCCTTAAGCCTTAATGTTTAAGTGTGCAAATGAGCCCCAACAGGAAGACAGCAACAGGCAAGATGCAGCAGGCAGTGAGGGAGAGTGCCATAGGCGCGTGTGGCATCATGGGAGCCTCTGTGCCCTTGAGGGTCGGGGGGCAGCCAGCAGTTCTGAAAGTTACTAAATGACAAGACATGCCCACTCTATCTGACGTGACAAAGGTGAAAATGAGGCAGTTTGGGGGCATGATTGACGGAGGAGCAAGAGCAGACTTTGATGAGAAGGAAAGGCAGGGACAGGAGGGTGGCAGTTACTGTGAGAAGCTACCATTGAAGGGAGCCTAGGAAATAAATACAGTGCTGCCAGATATTAAAAACAGGAGATCTCTGTCCTGCTGGCATGCAGGTCTGCCCTGCCCAGGAGTGGGATGCCTGAACATGTTGAAAGGAGAGGGTGTAACGACGGGGCCAGCTCCAAGGGAGCAGAAGGTGGATGTCCAGTGGCTTCTGTGTAGCAGGACATGTTGGTAGCTCTGGTGTGCAGGCAAAGGGGATGAAAATGTTTGAGAAGAGAGATAAGGGGGATGGTAGGAAGTTGTCTTGAGGAGTGGGAAATCGAACCCTGTGGAGGCACAGTAGACTTTCCAGCAGTGCAAAGGACCCATTTGATATTCATCACCATGAATTTATGAAATAGAGCTGATTTCTAAACTTAGCTGTCTCACAAAGGGTCATCCAGAATTGAGGTCTTGCCAATGAGGAAAGTGTAGAGATGTTCCATGGGAGAATTGTAGCCAAGGAGGTGCTGAAGGGTAGGGGTGGCGGAGGAGTAGCTTCCCGTCTCATTTGGGCCAGAAGCTTAGCTAATGTTAGGAAAGTGCCTCTGTAGCCTGTCCTGGATTCATGTGTGCTTAGCTTGAAGAGTAGCCACAGGCATGAGCTAACTCTGCACAAATTGCTTTCAGGAAATCTGTGCCACACCTCAGCTGTTTCCAGATAACCCACGGGAGGGACAGGTGAAGCAAGGGCTGCTGGGGGATTGCTGGTTCCTGTGTGCCTGTGCTGCCCTGCAGAAGAATCAACACCTCCTGGACCAGGTATGGGCCACCTTAGGCTTCTCCCTACTGGTTTCGTTCTACCTGCACAGTACGGGAAGTTCTTCCAAAAGCAGGGCCTGCTGCAGCATATTTTGTGGCTGAGCAGCATGGGTGATGGGGAAGGTTAGGGCACTAAGACCATGACCCAGATGTGTTCTGTCCACCAGACCAGAGCCACCCACACATTTGGGACACAAAAACAGGCCAAGCTGGCAGGTAGAACAGGGTCAGCAGAGGCATCTTGTGTCTCTGGTTTGGAATTTGTTTTCTCTACTGGATTGATTTCTTTCTTTTTTCATATGTAGGTTTTAAGTACCAATAGGGAAAAGGTCATTGGGACTGTCTTCTGATATAGGCAGACTCCATAACAAAGGCTTTGTGGGTTTTCTTTCTCACAGTGTTGCCTGTTTTATTGCTCAGGTTTTCGGTTAAGGCAACAGCATTGAGGGGTAACCTGTGGATGGCTTCTCTTATGTCCTGGGCCCTGGGCTAAGCTCGTCACTGTTGTTACCTCTCCTTACAGGCTTGTTGACATTTAACTTTTCTGTAAAAGGATGCTGATGTCTTTGTCAGCATATTTATTTCCTCTGTAACTGAGAGTTGGAGTCAGCACCACACTAAGTCTCTCCCTAAGTGCAGAGCCTGCTTTTGCCTATAACAGAAGCAAGCAGCAGACCTAGTTGGGCCAGTGATGAGCAGTTTGGTGCACTTGGCTTTGAGAAGCAGGAAGGACTGCTAGGCCCGTGGCTACCTGTTATAGCCAGGTCTGTCGAGAATTGGGTTACAGAAGGGGGTTTGGTGCACACGCCTTTAATCCCAGCACACAGGAGGCAGAGACAGGTGAATCTCTTGAGTTTGAAGCCAACCTGTTTCTACAGAGGAAGTTCCAGGACAGCCAGGACTACACAGAGAAACCTTGTCTTAAGCCCAACCCCCCCCCCCCAAATTAAGTTACTCCTGCCTGCCAAAGCTTTGGATTCAGGTCAAATGCTTATTTGGGGCAGTAAATGTGGTTGGCTGTAAGCTTTGGGGACATGAGTTATTTATGTGAAAATCTGGATTTTGTGTTCACTGGTTGAGTTCGTTGTGACATGATCATATAGATCTGGCATCCAACAGAGCAGAGCCCTTTACTCTCAGCAGGTGCTCATGGAGAGCTTCTATTGAGGCCACACTGTTAAGACCCTGAGAAGCACAGATGATGGTAGTCCCTCAGGTGGTCCTCATGTGTCTGAGTACTTCTGTCAGGGCCACACTGAGGAACACAGGTGATGATGGTCCCTCAGGTGTCTGCAGTGCTTCTGTGAGGCCACACTGTTGGGATACTGAGGAGCTCACTGAGATGGATCTCATGCTATCTGTTTGGCCTCTCCTTGTGCGTGTTAGGTCTTCCCTCCAGGACAGCCAAGCTGGTCTGACCAGAAGTACCGAGGTTTCTTCACCTGTCGAATTTGGCAGTTTGGACACTGGGAGGAGGTGACCATAGATGATCGTCTGCCTTGCCTTGCTGGGAGACTGTGCTTCTCCCGGTGCCAGAGAGAGGATGTGTTCTGGCTTCCCTTACTGGAAAAGGCCTATGCTAAGTACGTATGGTATAGACGTGGCTGGGCCAGCCAGACTGGGTGCCTTTAGCACCCAGACTGTCCCCAGAGGCCCATCTCCTCTGTCCTGGGCTGCAGAGTGCTCTGTAGTCCTCGGGGTCTGGCAGCCAGTCCTGTGGACCCTGTGGACTCTGCTTTTAGAATTGTGGTTTGTTCTCCCTGCCCAGCACTCCACTGAGAGGTCCTCCTCATTCCTCAGTCCCAGCACAAAGATGTCGCCATGTATGTTTCTAACATTCAGGACAAGCGGTTTGTTGCCTGCTGCAGGGGAGCAAGGAGTCTGGTGTGGCGCAGCTCTTGCTCATCCCAGTCCTGCTCTCTCTGCAGTCCCAGATGAACAGTTGTCCCCCTGCACCCTGCTGAAGGAGGCTGGCTGATGGGCAGGTGTCTGAGCAGAGGGACTCAGAAGGCTAGGGAATTTCAGGACTCGGAACAGTGGGGTTTGAGCTTCTGAGATGGAGCCCCTATGTCCCCTTGTCTTGCTGCCCACAGTAGAGGGTGGGTCTGAACTTGGTCAGAGAACAGCAGGGCCAGGGCAGATTTTGACATTTACAGATGAGTGGAGATGTGATAGGAAGCAAAGGAGCAATCCAGGTGCAGTCAGAGTGTGGCTTGGAAGGTGCTTTGGGGTGTGATGGATTGTGGGAATAGGAGAGGCAAGAAACCCCCAGGAGCAAGGCTTATACTTCCTGTGCTTATGGTTCCCAGGATCCATGGATCCTATGAGCACCTGTGGGCAGGGCAGGTGGCAGATGCCCTGGTGGATCTCACTGGAAGCCTGGCGGAAAGGTGGAGCCTGAAAGACATAGTGGGAGCCAGTGACCAGCAGGACAGACCCAGCGGCGGGGAGCAAAGGACTTGTCGGCAACTACTCCGCCTGAAGGATCAATGTCTGATCAGCTGCTCTGTGCTCAGCCCCAGAGCAGGTACAGCGTGTGGCTACAACTCCCTCCACCATTAGCTTGTTATAGAGAAGGAGGTCTGTCCCGGAGAGGGCTGTTGTGGCTTTGTGTAGTTCTGTTATCCCTCCTCCAGAGAGAAGTGACACTTTCTCCTCGACCAGTCCCTCCACCTAGAGCAACACAGGACCTACATTGTGTCCCCTGTTGTTCCCAGACAGTTTAGAAGCAGTAGCAGGAACAGTGTCTGAGCTGACCATGCCATCATCCCTGCCCAGCTGGTAACCAACCAAAACCCAAAGCCTTTTCTGTCTTACTAACACATTAAGTTTCATGAAGGAAAGTTTGTGTACAAAAATGAGAAGAAAGAAAAGCTCACCCAAATAAAACAACTATAAGCCACTTAGAACTTTTTGGTGCCCTTTTTGAGTTTTCTCCTGTGTATACAGCTTTTTCTGTTTCTGTTGTATAGCATTTTCTATGTTATTATGTAAACTTTGGAGTATTTTCCTCCATTGCTGGAACTGCACTAATTTTCTCGATCCTTCCAATAATGTTGGATGGTTCAGAGCCTTTCTTACTTTTGTTGTTGTTGCTCTTATTTCATTTTTTTTTGGGGGGGGGTTTCAGGCTTTCTTAGAAATCAGGTAGTCCTCCTGCCTCTGACTCATGAGTGTTAACACCACTGGCAGTATTACATGCCTGGCTAGATCTTTCTAATAATAATAATACTGTCGTGAACACCTTTATAATTTTCTATTCACATTTAAGAGTATTTTTTGTAATATAACTTTGGTTCAAAATTAGGGACTTCAGGTGCTCAGTCAGTCAAGTGCTTGCTGTACAGCCTGAGGACCTGAGTTAGATATTCAGCACCAAGGTCAAAGGCTAGGCATGCTGATGGGTACTTGTAATTCCAGCTCTGAGGAGGTGGAGACAGGAGGATGCGTGGGGCTTGTTGGCCAGCCAGCCTAGTTGAGACAGTGAGCTCCAGGTCCCAGTGAGAGACCCTGTCTCAAAAAATAAGGTGGGTTGCTCCTGAGGAACAACACCAAGGCTGTCTTTTGGCCTGTACACACATGTGCACATACACACATGTGCACACACACACACACACACATGTGCACACACACATACACACATGTGCACACACACACATACACACATGTGCACACACACACATACACACATGTGCACACACACACATACACACATGTGCACACACACACATACACACATGTGCACACACACACCCACATACACACACGTGCACATACACCCACATACACATGTGCACGTGCACATACACACACGTGCACATACACCCACATACACATGTGCACATACACCCACATACACATGTGCACATACACCCACATACACATGTGCACATACACCCACATACACACATGTGCACACACACACATACACACATGTGCACACACACCCCCACATACACACATGTGCACACACATAAATAATACAATATGACTATCAAAGTAACCAAAACTCGTTGGTAATCACACTGCTAGTCCAGCAGCTAAGAGTTGGCAAAGCTCTGGTCTGGTCCCCTCAGGCAGATGTGGGATTAAAAGGAAGAACAGGGTGTGTTCACTGCTGCCCATGCTGGCTCCACTAAGCCTCCTCCTGAGGGTGGGAGCTGACCATTGACCCCTCCGCTTCTTGGAACTGTTGATGTTGGGTGGCCTTAGAGTGTGGACCCTTCTGGACCTTTCGAGTTTTGGAGAACCCCTCTCCCTGGCAAAGAGCTGCTCGGGCTACTGAAGCCTCAAGGCTAGGCTTGAGAATGGTAGGTAGCTGCAGAGCCTTTGGGAGTAGCTCTGTGGCCACATGGGCCCTCCTGCCCTCTTTCTGGCTTTCACCCTCCCTGGAATAGCACTTCTCTTTGTTCTGTGGTCTCTGGCCAGGTAGAATTCCTCTTGGCCTCGAGTCTTCAACATTGACTTCTGGTTCACGTGTTCCTTCTCCATCTGACTTTCCTGGGGAGTGGGGTGGGGGGGGTCTTTTAGCTATTGATGTCAGTGACAGTAATAGTGGTTTCATACTTGATAGCTGGCCCTGCTCTGAGACACATGGTGAAAACTAAGGCCCAGAGGAAGCATATTGCGTGCAGCACCAGTCCTTGGTGGCAGTGAGCCAGGGCCCAGCTGTTGGCCCTTCCTGGCACAGAATGCCAGTGAGCACTGCAAGTATCTGGCCTGTGTTTTGGAACAGAACTCCTTAACACCATGGAGACCCAGGGCATCAGGAAAGCAGGAATCTGTTTGTCCTGTCCAGTTTGGGGACATGGTGATGCTGGTCCTGCACATGACTGAGCTGTTCCCACAGGTGCTAAGGAGCTCGGGGAGTTCCATGCCTTTATCATCTCAGATCTGCGGGAGCTGTGGAGTCGCACTGGCCAGGGTATCCTCCTGTTTCGGATTCATAACCCTTGGGGCCGACGTTGTTGGCAGGGTCTCTGGAGAGAGGGGTAAGTACCCTGAGAGCATCCGTGGCATGATGCCCACCTGGCCTGTTCTTTGCTCACGTCCAGCTGCCAGGATAATTATTTTTATGGGATTTTATCTTGGCTACCCATAGCATAGTGGATGCCTGGCCAGGCGTTTGGATGAGTTGGGGTTTGAGGGTGGCCTGTAGCTAAAGTCCTCAGCTCAGTTTTAAGACCCAACTAAGCTAGGATCCCCCTGATACCTGGGAGCCTCTGTGCCCAAGCTGGTCTGGTGCTGCCACTTAGCAGAGCAGCACGCTACTCAACATGACAGCTCCTTCAGGGACTAGAAGGTCTGATGGCTTTAAGAAGGCAAGTTTTCAGGCATGGAGTCCCCCTGGGAAGGAGAGTTTCTGATGGACAGCCAGCACACAGAAGGAACCTTCTCCAGGTCACTTCTTAGCAAGGGAATGTGCTATGCAGCTGGCCATCCAGGGTCTGGCAGAAACGTGGGGTCTGCATCCTCCAGCATCCCACTTCCTGTTTGCCTGTACTGAAATAAGATTTCCTGCAGGGGTGAAGGGTGGAACCAGGTAGATCCAGCCGAGGCGTCTGAGTTGCTGGCACAACTCCAGGAAGGAGAGTTCTGGGTGGAGGAAGAGGAGTTCCTCAGGGAATTTGACGAGGTCACCATTGGCTACCCAGTCACAAAGGCAGGCCACCTACAGAGTCTCTACACAGGTAGGACCGCCCACAGGAGTGGGCTCTGCTCTTTGAAGTCAGGAGCCTTCACAGAGTGTCACACCAGTGACTGGGTGCCCTTTCTTCTGATTGACTGACTGAGGACCTGGAGAAAGGGAATGGGTAGGATTCTGTCTTGGAGGGTGGGCTGACTGCCACCGTGTGCTTGCCGTGTGGTACAGCAGAACCAGCAAGGTCCTCACAGCTGACTCATGTGCTCTCCCACTAGAGAAGGTGCTGTGTCACACTCGGGCACTACCTGGCGCCTGGGTCATAGGGCAGTCAGCTGGAGGCTGCCGGAACAACAGTTGCTTTCCCTGCAACCCCAAGTTCTGGTTACGGCTCTTGGAACCCAGTGAGGTGTGTGCGGCTGTCCTTCAGAGACCCCGGAGGTGCTTAGTGGGTCAGACCCGGGCACTGGTGGGTGCCAGCCATGCACCAGTGAATCTCCCAGGCAAGGACTACCAGGCTGTGGGCCTGCACATCTGGAAGGTAACTCCATCTGCTCAGCCCGTGGTGGGAGGTAGACAGGCATTGGAGGCCTGGGTCCCAGGAGCACCCATCTTTGGCCGTTGATTCCTTTTCCCGTGTCCTCTGGCTGCAGGCACCTCTGGTGTTCCAGCAGATGTAACTGATTCAGACCCCACCATCTCACCCCAGAGGTGGAGGCTAGCCTGACCCCTACAATCCCCATTTTCCCCAAAGCAAGTTTGCCATTATACAAGGCTGGTGCCTGCCTTGTGTACTCCACCTGGCTGCCTTCCTCTGGTTTCCCCTTAACACCTGTAAGTGTTTAGGGTTATTTTATTGTCAGTCTCAGACATTTGGTTAGTTTTATAAACCAGTATCTATTTCCTAGAACAGGCCTCTGAGGAGCTGCTACTTGCTTACTCAATGGCTACATTTTAATCTTTTTATCTTGATAGAGTGTGACAACTCACACCACTGTTCATTGTCCTTTGTAGGTGTGACCTACCTCATAGTCCTTTCCTCTTGTAAAAATGTTGCAGGAAAGTCCCTTTTTCAGCATTCCCCAGGCTGCACTGGTCATGGGCCTTTCTGAACATAGTTCTAGATTTGTCTGTTATTCACCTTTGAGAAAAGCCCTGAGTCTTTGGCATCTCCAGCTGGCTCAAAAGGATGGATGGTCTGTCTCCTGAGAGCTTTGCCTGAGCGGTGAGGAGCAGGGAGTCAGAGGCCCAGTGTATTGGTGTGACTCTCCTCAGAGCCTCCTGTCTCCATTGGTGCAGGTAGAAAAGCGGAAGGTCAGCCTGCCCAGAGTCCTGTCTGCACCCCCTGAGGCTGGCACTGCCTGCCATGCATATGACCGTGAGGTCCACTTGCGCTGTGAGCTCTCCCCAGGCTACTACCTGGTCGTCCCCAGCACCTTCTTGAAGGATGTGCCAGGGCAGTTCCTGCTCCGGGTCTTCTCCACTGGGAAAATCTCCCTCAGGTGAAGAGCCAGTGCTAGCTAAGTTTCCTTCAACTGCACTGAGGCCTGGGGAGGAACGGGTGTGCTCAGTGTGAGGGTAGGACTTGGGCAGGTTCCTTTGGACAAGGCTAACATTGCTTTCTATGCTTGTCCTCCTGACAGTGCTGTCAGGCCGGCCACCAAGGGTGCATCACCTGGAACAGCCCTGCCTGCAGGCGAATGGGAGACCGTGCAGCTGCGGGGCTGCTGGAGAGCTGGCCAGACAGCTGGGGGCAGCAGGAACTTTGCCTCTTACCCCTGCAATCCCTGCCTCCCCTTCTCCGTTCCTGAGGGTGCTGGTCCTCGCTACATCCGTATCACCCTGCACCAACACTGCCGACTCAGTGACAGCCAGCTCCACCCAATTGGTTTCCATATCTTTCAGGTGAGCTAGGTTCTAGGAGAGGCCGGATGCTGTGACACAGAGTCTTCATTCTGTCATTTGTGTCTGTTGGCCCAGCCAGCTGGCCTCAGGAAAGACTCACTTGTAGGTTTCACAAAGTCTTTATTCACTGGGGTTACCTGGAGCAACTCAGCTGACTCCGAACACCGGTATCTGTGTCATCCCATCCCCTCCTGTATCTGATCCTGGGCTCTGGAGTTCTGAGGGGGAGCCCAGGCTCACATTGATGTGGTTCCAGGCCTCACTCACTCATACCACAGACAGTGAGTAGTCACACACCCGTGGGCAGTACCAGGTGCCACAGCCAATCCTTTCCCATGTCACTCGGTGGTGATACATTGTTCATGATTTATTAAAGCCACTGGAGATCAATATAGCAAAGCAGCCACACTAGTCAGCCGTAGAAGCCAGGCAGGCAGTGTTAGCACACAGCTTTAATCCTGAACCCCAGCGTCAGTCTTGGGTTTTTATTTTTCATGCTATATCACTCAGGTGGGGCTGGCAAGAGCCGTCCTATAACAGGATCAGGTAGAGCAGACAGGAGTCTGGGCTTCTGTCGGAAAGACTCACAGAGTCCAGAAGAATATCAAGGGAGAGAGACTTGGCCACTGCCTCTAGCAGGACAGCCCAGTGGTTAGGTGCTACAGCCACAGTCAGCAAGCCCAGAGGATTCCAGATAGGTACCAGCACGGTTGAGGAAAAGCTCTTGTGAGCCTGGCTCAGGACTTCTGGACAAACCTCCAGGAACTCTGCCTTGAGGAGGTCAGCCCAGGGTAGCCGTAGGTAATGGAGGAGAGGCCACACCAAAGGACCTCACGTGGGGACTCTGTGATGGTCCAGGAGCTCTGCTTATACCAGTGTCTCTGCCAGGCTGCTCAGGCTGGGGAAGCTCGGTGAGTCTCAGACCTTCCCAGGGTGCTTCTTTATCCTATTCTAACTCTTAGCCAACAGGCCAGGGAACACACTGAGAAAAGTTTTAGTTGAAGAAATGGGAGAAGAAAGAAGTACTGTGCTAGAGGTCAAGGGTCTTAGGCTACAGATTCCATGATGACAATAATGAGGCTTCCCATCCCGTGATTGTTCGTTTTGGGGCCTCGCTTCACGGTGAGCATTGACTGAGCGTGTATCGCGCTGCATCAGGATTCATTGTGGCGGTGGAAGCATGTATGCCTGGGATGCAGGTGACATGGGGAGGAGAGAACAGGAATTTTTCAAAAAGGTTCTCTTGAGGGTTGTCAGTGTATCCCAAAAAGCTGGACTCTTGGAATCTTGAGTCAGGTCAGGGCCTCTGGCAAGAATGGCATGGCCATGGCTTTTGTCCTTGGCAAAGGGGTTTGATAGCTGAAGGACTGAGAGCATCAGCTACCCCTGCTGACCCTGGCCATTCTGCCCTCAGTTGGTGCTGTTCAGAGGGTGAGCAAGCCATGCTGTCCTGTCCAAGCCTCCTCATGCTGATTGCACTGTTGCCCCAGGTCCCGGTGGATGGTGAGACTCAGAATGCATGTTCCCTGCTGCTCCAGGAGCCGCTGCTAAGCTGTGTACCACATCGCTATGCCCAGGAAGTGAGCCGCCTCTGCCTCCTGTCAGTGGGGACCTACAGGGTTGTGCCCTCCACCTATCTGCCAGATACAGAGGGTACCTTCACAGTGACCATAGCAACCAGAATAGACAGGTAGGGCTCCAGGCCTTGAGGCCAGCAGGGATCAGGGTTCTCAGCACTGTAGCACTTTCTTCCATGTGAGTCCCCTGCTTGGCCCAAGCTCCTGTCTTTCTGACAGAGCCAAGAGGTGGGCTTGTGGGTTTTGGGACTCGCTGGTCTGACCCTGGGAGTGGGGCCTGGATCTGTGGGAAGGTGTATAAGGCAGGCTTAGGGGATGACCTGACCTTCTCTCCACAGACAGTCCATTCACAGCCAAGAGATGCTGGGCCAGCTACTCCAGGAGGTTCGTATGTAGTGCCTTTGCCTAGCTTGGCTCACCCACTTACATATGCTTGGTGTTCTGGGGTCTTAATTCCCTTGTCCTCCTCCCAGTAGCCTTGCTGCAAGTGGCCTCTATCTGAGATGGAAAGTGGTGTGACCTCTTCATAAAGAGTCACAAGACAGAGCCTCCAGGGGTTTGGAAGCTGGGGCTGAGTCTCATTCTCAGGTATTTAGGACAGTGGGGAGCAGAGGGCAGGGCCCAACTTCATCTCTCCCTGCAGGTCTCCTTCATGGCAGTGATGAAAGCCTGACTAAGTACCTGTGTGCTTGCTGTGACCTGGAGCAGCCGCCACTGCCTGCATCTCAGCATCCAGGCACATCTCCGGCCAGTTGTGAGCCTAGGCTTCTCATCAGCTCTGAGGACCGACTGGATCCTGAAGTGAAAATAGGGTGCTTTGTCCTGAATAGAAGACATCTTGGGGTCCAGTGGGTGCTGCAGGGTGGGGCTAGGACTCCCAAGTGGCATCTTCATTCCTCAGTGAAGACCAGGAGATTCCTGGGGCCCAGACCTGCTGTGGAAGTCTCTGAAGAATCCTCTTACCCTTCTTGACTTCAGAAGCTTTACACCAAGCAGGCAGATTGTGACAAATGTTAAAAACTATTTATTACTTGAAATATTTTTAGGATATGACTTTATAAATAAACATGAGTAATATATGAATTGGTCTTGTTCCACAAAGCCCAAGGCCAAATGAACATCCTGGTAGTCACCTGCACAGCTGGGAGGTGCTGAAGTGGGTGAGGGCAGCATGGGCTCTGGAGAAGGTAGGAACGGAAGCAGATGGTTTGGGCATAGTTTTGGCATCCTACTTGGTCTTCCTGGGCTTCGGTTTCTGGTTTGTGACATTGAATCCCAGTGATGTGTTAAGGGTGTTAATCATTTCCATCAGTCAGTCCCAGTTAGATGCTTGGAGTTAGGGAACAGCTAACTCCATGCAGTGAGCATGCCTCCTGGACTTGCACGAGCTGATCTTTGCTGGACTGTTGACAAACTGCCACCCTTTTGTGGCCTACTGTGATGGGCCTTGTCAACATAGGCAGGACCCATAGGCCTGCCAGATGCCTGAACAGCCCCCCTTCCCAATACACAGCCATGGAGGAAAGATCCAAAACTGTAGTTGTGGGGGGACTTGTGACCATATTGATGTGGACAGCAAACATGTCCTCTTGTGGGCCAGGTCTTTGAACTGTATTGAAGTGCTACCTTCTCTGTCATTCACTCACTGGCTTGGTCAAATGTCTGCCTGGTGGCCCTCTATATCACCCCTGTTGATAAGCCATAACTTCTTAGGCAGTTATATTTGGTGCCACTCATTGACAAAGGCTATCTCCTGTCTTGTTGTCCTTGGAATTGGATCCCACCACCCTTGGTTATTTACCAAGTCCTGTAATGGCAGTTTTCACCATCACCTGGCATGCAGGACTAGCTTAACTAGGGTGGGATAGGCCTGAGGGCTTGGCGGGATGTGTTGGTCTTTCCTTTGAAAATAACACTTGAGGGCTTCAGTAATCCTGGACAGCAGCCACCTGCCCGTCTACAGCTGCTCCCTAGGCAGCTGTCTCTATCATCCCAGGGAGACCTCTTGAGTCTGCACCTAGACAATGCACTGAGTCCACCATCACCCCCTTCTACACCCACCTTATTCAACAACAGCAAATAGCAATTGGGTTAGACAGGATAGTCACTCTGGGCAGAGCCTACTGTCTCCCCACTACCAGTGACAAACCCTTGTTCTCTGTGGGTAATGGGTAATCCAGTTCCACAGCCTAGATTGTCACTTTTTTTTCAGATTGGACCCCTTAATCCAGAAGTACACAGCAGAGTAGGATTTGGGGCAGTTTGTTTGGGTAGAAACAGAACTCCCCCTAAGCCACCTGGGCAGCCCCAACCTTGAATTTAGAGTCTTTAGAAGGATGGAGGCCTGACAATGTTCCCTGGGAGCTGGAATGCTTGGCCTTTGGGTCACATGGGCAAGGCTGCCTCCAAGGTAAGGTAGACCCTAAAGACCTTCCCTGCCACAGCAGCCCTTCCTAGGGGTTCCCCTCCAATTGCTCCCTAAGCCAGCATGTTATTATTTGCTGCCCCTCCCCTTTCAACATTGTCTGTTTTAGTAGTATACCCAGGGACATCTTAAGAGGACTCTCGAGAAATAGCCCTCTGTAGATGGAAGTTTCTGTCCCGCCCAGACCTGTAGCCATTTAGTCCCAAATAAACACACATAGGCTTATATTAATTATAAACTTTGGCCAATGGCTCAGGTTTCCTATTGGCTAGCTCTCTAAATTATTAACCCATTTCTATTAATCTATGTCTCTCCAAGTGGTTTTGGCTTACTAGAGAATGCGCAGATGTCCTACCTTCCTGGTAGCTACATGGCATCTCCCTGGCGACTCACTTTGTTCCTCTTCCCAGATTTCTAGTCTGGTAGCCCCACCTAAACTTTCTGCCTGGCTACATCCTGCCTGTCCATTGGCCAAAACAGCTTTATTCAATAACCAATAAGAGAAACATTCACAGCATACAGAAGGAGGACATCCCCATCAGCTCTACCTGACAGCTTACAGGAAAGGCCCCAGGAGTCCCTTGTCCCCTTAGGCTGCCCCAAGGAACGTACCTAAGCCTCCACCCAGTGGACTTTTCCCAGCCACTAGACAAAGGTCTGCTTAGCGGTTGGAGGCATCTGGATCCCCACACCCTTGCCGAGAGTTCCACGGTTACTATGCCTCTCACCAATGCCACCACCGGCCAATTTGCTGTGGCTCCTGAGGGAGGCCTTTTGAGGACTTATCATAGTACCAGTCTGATGTTCCTCCCTGTGTTTCACCCCAGTGACCTCCAAGAGGTGCACTTAAGCTGCGGCCTGCTCGTCAGGATCACAGGACATTTTCAGCTAGATTCCACCTGCCTTCCGTGTTCTAAGGAGTTGAGGTGTCTAGCTCAGGCGGGCACTAGGGGACAGCCACTAGGCTGTTACTTCTCAGGGCGGCCCTGGTTTGGAAGGGTGAACATAGGTCATTGTGGACTCTAGGGGGTGTTAAAGGACAGGAGGGGAATGGTACTCCCAAGGCTATGGAGTCACCACCAGGATCTGAAAGCCTACCTTCCCCTTAGCAAGGTGGTTAGGACACAGGTGGAGATTGCATGAGGGCACTGCCACTTGTGATGGTTAGGTCCTGATCCCACCACCCTGAGGATGCCGTGCCCTGTAGTGGCAGTTCCCACAGTCACCTGACCAAAGGACTAGCTTAACCAGGGTAGGAGCAGGCAAGAGGGCTTGGCAGGATCTTGTCAACCTGACAGGATTTATGATCCCCAAGGAATGTCATGAGCATGTCTGTCCTCAGATTAACTGAGGTGAACAGACCCAACGTGAATGTAAGAATGCCATGCTGTCAGCTGGGCCCAACAAACTAAGTAGACTGTCAGAATCTGTCCCTGCTTCCCGACTGCAGATGCAATGTGACCAGCTGCCTCATTGCCACTGTCGTACCTTCCCACCGTGACAGACTGTACCACTTTTCGTGAAGCAAAATTAACCCACCATTCCTGTGGTTGCTTTAAATCAGATATCACAGCAATGAGAAAAGAAACTACTACAGTGTCCTTATAAAAGGAACTTGGAGAACTCCTTACCTCTCCATCACATGAGGCTGCAGCAAGACATGAACCAGCCATGAACCAGCCACTGGCTCTCCAAGACCTTGCTTTTGGACTTGCAGCCACCGGAAGTGTCAGACAAATTCCTATTGTTTATAAGCCATGGGATATGTGAAGCAACCCTGGTGGGATCGGCAGGTTTCTGGGAAGAGCTGAGGCATGTCGGCAGGGCTTGTCTTCCATGGTGCCCAGGGCCACACGGTGCCTGCTGAGCACCTTTAGTGGCAGGAAGGGATGAGGGTGGGCCTGGTAGATCCAGAAGGGCAGGTTGGGTGTGTTTGTGTGAGAACGTCTCCTTCCTGGGAGACTTTGGCCACTCTGCCAGCCCAGCTCCTTCCAGTACTTCCTGCTTCAGAAGAGTGGGTGAATCAGAAGAGTGGGTGAACGCCTCTTGAGGCTGCGTGCTGCCCAGTTTTGGCTGTCCCTCCGTCCTTTCTCCCTCCTTCCTCCCAGGCACTCAGCCAACTTTGAGGGTCCAGAGCCTCTAAGGTGAGTATGGAGTCTTGGACCTGAGGTCAGGTGGTCAGGAGGGGCAGCATGGCGACAAGAGGCTAAATGGGTTGGGGTGGGACTCGTCGGAGCCTTGAGCGTCATGTAGGCCAGCCAGCGCATCCCATGCTCTGTCCCTGCACTCTTCTGATCCCCTCTCCTCTCCCTCTTCCCCTCACCCCTTCCCACTCTTAAACATGCCTTACTAACATACAAAGATTCCCAGGTATGCCTCTTTTGGGTTTTCCTGTCTTTTTTTATCCTCTGATATTTACCAGATTTAAGCCAGGTTTGCCTCCATCTGAAATTAATGGAAGAATCATCTTGTTCTTGGAAACACACTGCAGCCTTTGGGCCCTCCACAAAGCTCTGCGTGGAGCTGCTCTGGCAGAGGGGCTTTTTTTGCTTTGGTAGGGCAGGCTGACCTTGCTGGCTGGGAGCACTTTCTACCCAACCTCACTTCATCCTGAAGACACCAGGGTGTATATGTTGGGTGGCAAGCACACTGCTCATGCCAGTGCCTTAGATGGGGCTTCCTTGTCCAGCGCCCCCACCTTGGAACCCTGGCCCTTTATGGAGGACCATCTACACACAGGCAGCCTCAGCATCTGGACAATGAGACGACAGATGAGCACACAGTGTGACAGTGGATCGATAGGGGGCAGAGTGTGGACTAGGTGCCCTCAGGGATGGGCCTGCAGTGTGGGGAGAGGGCCATGCAGAACAGCACCCAGATTAGGCCAGAAGGGCAGGCAAAGGCCTTATGGGACTCCAGGACTTGAATATTAACCTCTTGGAAAATAGGGGTTGTCCATAGGGCTGCATGAGTTCTCTCTGGCTGAAGTCTGTGTGACTCTTGAAGGCTGAGTAGCCATGTGGGTGGTGACTGCATGCACACACACAGTCTTCTTTAAAAGGATTTAAGTGATATGCAGTATATTCCTTAAATATAATTAAACTTAACAATAAACCAGTAACAAAGAGCTATGGCATCTAAAGAAAGCCCAAAAAGCTGGGGGTGAGGCTATGGCACTGTTTGCTATCTCAGTACACGTGAGGCTAAGGCAGGCGGATGGCTATAAGTCCAAGACTAGCCTGGGCTACATAGTAAGACTCTATATTTGAACTTGAAATGTTCTTAAAACAATACATTTAGAAATACTTCAAAGATAGTGATAACTAAAAGAACAGTAGAAAATACTTTGAGAGCCTGAGAGATGGCTCAGTGGTTAAGAGCATCGGCTGCTCTTCCAGAGGACTTGAGTTCAAGTCCAAGCAACCACATGGTGGCTCACAGCCACCTGTAATGAGATCTGGTGCCCTCTTCTGGCCTGCAGGCAGAACACCTGTATACATGATCGAACACCTGTTTACATAATAAATCTTTAAAAAGATATTTTGAACTAAATGACAGTGAAAACAGAACTTATCAATACTTATGAAAGAAGTCGATGCCATGCTTACATGCATTTGACTGGAGTCTTGCTTTTAATCAATTGCTGATCTCATTTGAAGTGACCGTCTTTGAAGCTGCCCGTGCCCTTTCCCGCCTGTGCTCTCCCTATTTTGGATAGCTGGCACCTTGTTTTCTATTTCAGTTATCTCCTCCATTATGTATGTAATCTTACTTTTTTGTTCTATTTCAAACAAAATATACACATTATGTATGTGATCTTCTTTGTTTTCTTTATTGATTAATTGGAAGTGGGGAAGTGGGAAGGAAGGAAGATTGAAAAACTAGACTCACAAATCTGGGGTAGGCAGTAGAGAGATCCCTCTGAGTTGGCAAATTTCAGGGAAAATTAGTGTTTGGGGAGATGATGGAAGGGATGGATGGTGAGGGTCACCTGGCTACAAACTGATTGTAGAGTACTTTGGAGGCGTCCAAGAGAAAACACCTGTTAGCAGACCCCTGCATGGCCCAGCACTCACGCCGGAGTCCAGGCTGGCAGGGTGGGGTCATGAGCATAGGTAACGGTGAGACTGATAAGAGCAGAAGCCCCTGCTTGAGGAGCATATGTGCTATGCCGAGGGCTCGGGTCAAGACATGCTCACAAGAAGACAGTGAGTGGGGCTGTGAGAAGCAAGGGCAGGGCAGGACGAGGCCAGGCGGTATGTGTGTCTTTGCTACAAGAGGAAGCGGCTTTGTGGTGTTGTGGGTATGAGAGAGTTTCAGCGCAATGTGCAAGAGGCCCCCCAGGATCATTTTAAGTTCTATCCTTAATTTTTCTGGTAAGTAAATGGGGGTTCATTTGTATTATCCAGAATCCCATTAAAATAGTCTATCGAGAGATCTGCAAAATGAGACCGTATTGATTTTGCTGGATGCTGCCTGCAGGAGGAGCAATATAGTGTCTACCATGTGCGCACTGATGTCTAGTGACCTGGGAGTCCACGGGGACCTTAAGGACTGAGCATGGTGCAGTCCATGTTTCAGTGATGAGGGAGTTGAGGAAACGCTCCCTGAGAGTGAAGATGAGGTTTTGTCTGCTCTGTGCAACCAGTTCAGCCTGCTCTACCACAAATAGGAAAGAGTCCACTGGGACAAACCGTTGTTGTTGGGACTTCGTATTGGTTAATGGAAGAGATGTCTCCAGTACTGACCCCAGAAAGCAGAACAGTGTTGCATAATAGAGCTGGAGGAGAGGTATGTTAAGTTTGTGTCCAGTGTTCACCATCATAAGCCCTGGATGTGCGCCAGTTGGAGCAAACAAGTTCTCCCCGAACTCTTCCAGGGAAAAAGATGAGCAGTCACCTAGACACCAGCCAATGCTTTTCATGACCAAACTATAAGCACCCAGAGCAATTTCAGGCTCCTTGAGTAGTCATGATTGGAGCAAGGCCCCGAAGCAGAAGAGGTGGCTGCAATAACAGCCATGGTTATAGTGGTTTTTGTAGCTGAAGTTTCCTCAGACAATCTACCAAGGGTTCACAGCAGCTGTGTTGCCCAGATGACAGGCCAGCCTGTTGTCAAAGAAGTGACTCCTTGGTTAACTCTAGGCAGGTGGTGTTTATTAATTTCTTTTACAGTGTTGAACGTTGAACCTAGGGCTTCCTTCCCACATGTCAGGAAAGCACTCTGCTATCTTAGTAGACCTTCACATGTGCTCTCATAAGGACCTGTCATGGAATAGCATTTTTAACAGAGCTAGGTGTGGTGGTTTCTCACCTACAGTCCTAGTACCTGGAAGTCGAAAGCAGGACGATGGCCCTGAGTTCAAGGCATCCGGGACTCTATTGTGAGTTCCAAGTCAGCCTAGGCCACAGAGTGAGACTGTCAGAAGCCACTGCGATGGTGACATAGGTCCATGCTGTCACCTGCAGCCTGGGGGACTCAGGGACCTAAATTCAGGTAACACCAGATTGTTGACTTTGATGCACAGAAGAACTTTAGGGCAAGCCAGTATCTAGTAGGTGGGTAGAGATAGAAAGGTACTAAGGGAAAGGAGACACACCCAGAATCATGAGTGTGTGTTTCATATATGAAAACACAAGATTGCTAGGCATGGTAGCACATACTGTGATTTTAGCACCTGGGAGATAGAAGCAGGACGCTCAGGAGTTCAAGGCCAGCCTCAGCTAAATAAAATCCAGTCTCAAAAAGAAATAAAGCCAGCCATAACAGCTGAACACATGCTTGTCTGACCTTGTCTTAGTCACTAGGAGGTTAGGTGCTTGCCTCGTGGCAAGGAACCAATCAGAAGTTAGTTGGTGGTGCTATGCTTTATGGCTCTGGGTGTGCTTTACAGACAAGTGCACAGCAATGATGCGCAGAGCATAGCAACCACCCTGGGAGGGCCTATGGGCCATAACAACCAGTTGACCAATCAACACAGGGCAAACCTTCCAAGCCTGGAGGCACACCAATCCTGAGTCTGTGCGTACCCCTAGACACTCCCCTTACGCTGCCCTATAAGATCTCTATGCAGACGCCTTGAGCTGTCTTTTCTAGCCATCCGCCATGGTGGGTAGATGAAAGACCCGAGCTAACATGGGGTTAGCTTGTTAAACAACTATAATAAAGCCTCATGCAGTTTGCATCAAAAAAGAAAGAAAGAAAAGAAATAAAACCAACCAACCAAACTTCATAAGCTCCTGGCTCCATATAAACAAGATATAAATTAGCTGAGCATGGTGTCATACACACTGAGGCAAAGGATCATGAGCTTTAGGCTAACCTTGGTTATACAATGACACCCTGTCTTTAAAAAATTAAATTAAGGAAAGATATAAAAATTAAAGGATATAAATTGTCTGGGTTTGGTGGCACAGGCATGTTTTCCTAGGCTGACCTAGAAGCTAATACCAGGAAATCACAACTTTAAGGCATTCCTGGGATACAGAGTGAGTAGTCTGGGAGACTTGGGAAGATCCTTATAAAAACAGAAGGTAGAAGGAAGACTTGGGTTATAGCTCAGGCACAGAACACTCACTGAGCATGCATGAGGTTCCAGTATATTCTATCAAACCCACATACATACATAATACATACATACATACATACATAATACATACATAATACATACATACATACATACATACATACATACACATAAACATGCTTAGAAATATATTTTTTATTTGTTTTTCTAGACAGGGTTTCTCTGTGCAGCCCTGGCTGTCTTGGAACTTCTCTGTAGACCAGGCTGGCCTCGAACTCAGAGATCTTCCTGCCTCTGCCTCCAGAGTGCTGGAATTAAAGTTGTGCATCACTACTGCCTGGCCTAGAAGTAGATCTTAGACAGACTGTCCTCTTCTTACAGCTATGCAATGCTCCATGGCGCCAGAACCCTTCCTTCAACGAGAGCCCCACAGACTGAAGTTGGAGACTCATGGGTTGTTGCCATGCTCAGGTCTGCACTGCAGTGCTGACCCTAAAGAATGCTCATCCCTCTCTCATTGTCTGTGGTAGATTCCTTGATAAGGGGTTGGGGTCAAATAATACTACGGCTCTCACTTTGCTCAGCATCATCGAGTCCCCTCACTGGGATTTGTGACATCTTAGAAATCAATGAATCATACCAGAGGAAGTCACCCTGAGATTGTTATCAGATTCTGGAACTTGTCCTTGTGTGAGGGGACAGTCATTGGGGCTGCAGAGCTGGTAATTTCTTTCTGTCTTGTCTTGATGATGAGGGTTACCCTTTTCATATCTATAACCGCCTATGGGTATATCTTCTTCTGCTTCCATTTCTATCACCAGCCACACCTTGCTCAACCTCAGAGGAAGTGTCTCAGAGAGCTGGTGGCCCTGGGGTAGAGAAAAGGTTGATGTGAGAACGCTCAGCTCTGTGTTTCTCAAGAGAGCTGCCTCGGTGTGTCTCAGGTACTGATTAAGCCAATTCCTGGCCCACCCAAGAGATACTACCTTAGTCAATGCAAGCAGAAGGCTGATGTCCTGATGGGGGAGGTAGAAAAGTCCCTCACAGAGAAACTGGCCCTTCTTGCCTACTGTCATCTTCTGGGTGGTGACCATTCCACTTGGAGCAGAGTGAGCTGGCTTGTTTTTGCTTTTGTTTTTTAGAGACAGGGTTTCTCTGTGTAGCCCTGGCTATCCTGGAACTCACTCTATAGACCAGGCTGGTCTCAAGCTCACAGAGATCTACCTGCCTCTGCCTCCAGAGTGCCAGGATTAAAGGTGTGTGCCACCACTGCCTGATATGAGCTGGCATTTTGTCCCACCAAATTTTTTTTAGTCTGAAGTCTCTGCCACAGTTCAGGACCTGTGAGCTGTCAGGATTCTGGATTAAGGGAGTAGCTAGAGGGGCCCTCAGACCAGAGGTGGGTTGAGTGGGGAGGACTCTGTTAGAAAGGTCAGAGTGCTCATGAAACCTCCTTGAGACTGAGGAAACACAGTGGGTGGTTAGAGGGTTATGGTGGAAGACAGCATCCCCCATAGAGGACTGGTGTGAGGTCAGAAGCCCGCCTTCCAGTTAAGAAAGGGGAAGGAGGGCCTAGAGTGTGAATAAGCAATTCAAGGGCGGCAAAAGGGCAACGAGGCTCTGAAGAGGCGGGAGCCTATGGCCTAGTAGCAGCCAAGGTCCCATCCCACTGTCCAGGAGGGAGTCCCAGAAGGGTGTGTGACCGCACTGAAACTGAACAGCACTTTGGGAAGGCCCAGCTGGAGCAGAAGAGTACGGCCTGAGGTGAGTGTGTCATTAGGGTAAATGGGACTGGACGTCCTGAAACGGCACCTACCCTCAGCCTGTGGGTTTTGTTCAGAAGGTAAGGATGCTTCCAGCTGTCTTTAGGGCCCAGTTGACGTGAACTATCTGTGGGCACCAAGGGACAAGTGGACAGGAGGATAGAAGGAAGGATAACACCCCTGAATCTCTCAGGACAAAGAGTCACTGCTGGAGGTAGGTTCTGGGCTCCTACAGAAGAGCGATTGAGTGGGGCAGCCACTCAGAACACCCTCACAACTCAGGAGCCTCTGAATTGTGGTAGAGACCTCAGAATCTCCACCCAGGGTCCTCCCAGGATGTCCACAAAACCCTCTCAACACTACTTCAGGATCCTCTCAGACCTCATTGGTGTTCCTTCAGGACCTCCTCAGGATCTCCTCGAACCCTCAGGATTACTTCAGGATCTCCTCAGAGTGCCTCAGAATCTCTTCAGGACTTTCTTGGGATGTTCCCCAGGACACTTCCCTATGGATTTCCTCAGCTCTCTGAAAGCCTCTTCAGAACTCCTTTAGGTTTCCTGGGGTTCTCCAAGGAGTTCATTCAAGATTCTTTGAGGATTCTTTGGGTCCTCACCATGTCCCTTGACCACCCTATGGTAGCTGCTTCCTAACAAAGCTCTTAACCCCCTGCTCTATGGAAATCCCACCAGTAGAAGAAAATATAGAGAAAGTTACCTCACATTCAGAGGAAACTTAGGCCTTCCCTGCCTCAAACCAAATCTCTTTCTGTGGTCTAGGTTCTTGGTGCCATAGCAGGACGTTGGAGGAGCCGGAGGGCAGGGGGGGGGCTTCTTTGTTCAGGAAGGCCAGGGGAGGCTTGGGTGCAACCATCAAGGGGCTATAGGTGTCAAGTCTCAGATTGAAGGGACCCCCACAATAAAGTTACCGGCCTTGTGGCATCATGTCCTTCAACTACTTGGCTACTTTGCCTCCCTGAATAACTGATGAGCTTTGCCATTCACAGGCCATCTCGCAGCTGAACACACATTTCTTTCATGTAAACCTGTGGGAATTTTCAAATACTCAGAAAAGTAGGGGGTAAGGCAGAGAAAACAGAGTGCCAGTCACCCATCCCCACAGGGCCCCCTTTGTCACATCTTCTTAATGAAGATACCACTGCCCCCAGCCTTACTCTACCAGGGACTTTAAGGAGAATCACAGATCCCGCCACTATGTCAGATACTTGAGTGTGTGTTGCCTGTGGACAAGAGTTCTGAAAGAGTTAGACCCAGACAAAAGTCTGGGCTATGTCATGGGCTCTCTGACAAGGCCTACAGAGGCAAGGACCAAGTTGGTAGCTTTTCCCAGGTTCTGGGGTTGGAGGTGAGAGCCACAGCCTGGTGCTTAACTGTACCTTGTCAGGACCATCCTGCAGAGGAGACAAAGGCACAAACCCACAGAAGAGAACAACAGCGGGGCCACAACCATCCAGGAGAACAATGCGGCATGGGAAATGACCAGCAGCCCCAGCGGCAAGCTGGGCAGAGCTGGAGTAGACAGCTGAGATGGAAAGGAGGCGTTGAGGCTGGCTCCCACGTGTGAGGGAGTGGATGGAGCAAGGGTGTGCCCAGGGTGTGTCTCACTGGAAACTCCTGGAATCCATACCAGGTTGGATGCTGGGAGCTTCCAGACAGCAGGGAAGGCTTCCTGGTGGACATTTACTGATAAGGCGGAAAGCTTGGGGTCCTGAGACAGTGAGGGGCTTCAGTTCAAGTGGAACTCAAGGGTGTTACCATGTCTGTCACTTTGTTGTCCTGTGAAGGGGGGATATGACTTGTGGAGTAAAGGGAGGTGGCCTTGACAGGCTGAGGACTGGTATTGGAAGGACCTGGCATGAGAGCAGAATGGGAACCAATGGCTGAAGGGGGCTCACAGCCCTCAGTGCTGTATTTCCACTCTGCACCCACCTCCTGTGGATTCTAGACCATAAACCCACCACAAAATAACATCAGAAGCAGGGTCATGTCTTGGCTGGCTTTGGCCCAGCCGGGGGGGGGGGGTGTTCCCAGGAAGATGTTATTTCCAGACCTGGTTCTGTGAAGAGGGAACTGAAAGTGCCAATGTATAACTGGCAAATAGTTCATATCCTCTCTGCTAGCCCTACCTAGCATAACCAGGGTCAAGGACACACGGGATCCTGCCTTCTGATCCTCTCTCCTGGGGCTGGGTAATCGGTGTCTGGCCAAATGGTCACTAGATGGGACATAGCACTTAAGAGAGCCCTGAAACAAATAGACTTCAAGAAAAATCAATGCTTGAGGCACTGTCTTCCTAAGACAAATGCAAAAAAAAAAAAAAAAAAAAACTCTGTGTAGATCAGTGTCAGCATTGTAGACAAAGACAGGGTCACCCTTAGTGTCCCTTTGCCTTTAGGCACTAGGTCAGCCTGGGGAGGTGGCTGGAAGGTGAGGCTCCATCCAATTTCTGATTCAGCCACTGGAGGTGGCAGTGGCATCCTGAATCCTTAAGGAGAGGTCACTGTGTTCCTACTGCCTGTAGGCCTGGGCACCTGTCTTAGTGGGTGTTCTTTGCTGTGAAGACACACCATGGCCACAGCAAACTCTTAGAGAAGGGATCATTTAATTGGGGACTGGCTTACAGTTTTGGAGGGTCAGTCCATTACCCTCACATTGGGAGCATGGCAACATGTATGCCACTGGAGCAGTAGCTGAGAGCTACATCCTGAGCCGCAGGCAGAGAAGGAGAGATAGAGACAGAGACACAGAAAGACTGGGCCTGGTGTGGGCTTAACAGGTTTAGCATATGAGAAGAAGGCAAGGGTTGCCTCGGCAGGGACCTGGCTGAGACAGGCAGGCCTCAGAGAGAGAAGTGGTACCCAGGATCTGAGGCTGGTAGAGGCAAGAGGCACCAGTCAGTCTCTTGCAGAAGACTGAGACTTGCCTAGCAGGGACAATGTGGACTTGGCCAGGACCCTGGAACCTGACCAGCAATGGCTAGGTCTCTGAGACCTGGGCATCTAAATCCCCTGACAAAAGGGCTGGGCATCCCCATAGGCTTGGTAGGGTGTGGAGACAGGGTTGAGGGCAACTTGTGCCCTGAGTGGGAGAAGATGGTGTCTTAGAGCCCACCATGACTCCCACATGTTGAACGTCTTCCCGGGATACAACGTCCTCTAGATCACCAGGGAGCTCAGTGAGGAGGAGAGAGGGGTGTTGATGTTGTTGTACTACTTCAGAGGTAAGAAACCCCTGAGGTGGTCCACATGATAGTAGGGCACCAAGCCTCTACCCAGCAGCACCTTCTACAAATCCTGTGGCCAGAGGTTGAAGTCGGGGAGATGGTGAGGATGGAAACTCAGTCCAGTATGCAGACAGGAGACACTTCCCGGCCGTGTCTTAGCCCCAGGTGGGATTCTCCACACCAGGTTGAGTGTCTATCTTGGGACCCAGGTCTGGAAAGGTAGTCAGTGGCATAGGCTGTGCCTGTGGTACAGTGAAAGAGAGGGCTTGAAGCCAACTTTCCCTCTTGGGCAGGAGCTCAACCTGAGAGACAGCAGACTAGGGTGTTGTCCCAAGCCTGCTATCAACTGGGACACCCTACCCAATAAATTCCTTCTCTGGGTCTCATTTTCCACCCCTGGAAGATGGGGCAGAGTGGAATTGAAGCTCTCCCTAGCCCCTTGCGGAACACTGTGGTCAGAGGCTGTGGGGCTCATGTGTGGAAAAGGTCCCCCAACCCCTGGGTGGTTGGGGCTGGGGAGGCGATCTGCAAGAATGACCTAGGGAAAGAACCCTGAGCTCTGAGTGAAGATGTTTGTGGCAAAGAGTGCCTACTAAGGCCTACAGATGTAAAGGATAGTCTGGACTAAGAGAATGAGCCCTGGAAAGGCTTCTGAGGAGGTAGGTCAGAATTGGCCTGTCTGGAGATCTACAAGTTTGACCCCAACTAACAATCTAAGCAACAGCGGAGAGGCTACCTTAATGCCCTCCCCCTGTAATGAGATTAATGACTAACTTATATGCCATCCTAGAGCCTTCATCCAGTAGCTGATGGAAGCAGAAGCAGACACCCACAGCTAAACACTGAGCTGAACTCTGGAATTCAGTTGCAGAGAGGGAGAGAAGTGATGAGAAAAGGTGTCAAGACCAGGCTGGTGAAACCCACAGAAACAGCTGACCTAAACAAGGGGTTGCTCATCAACCCCAGTCTGATAGCTGGGAAACCAGCATAGGGCTGTTCCAGACTCCCTGAACAAGGATGTCAGTTTGAAGGTCTGGGCAATCTATGGGGCCTCTGGTAGTAGATCAGTATTTATCCCTAGTATATGAATGGACTTTGGGAGCCCATTCCACATAGAGGGATGCTCTCTCAGCCTAGACACACCGGGGAGGGTCTAGGCCCTGCTCCAAATAATAGGACAGACTTTGAAGATCCCCTGTGGAAGGCCTCACGCTCCCTGGGGAGCAGAAAGGGGTTGGGATAGGGGTTAGCGGGGGCAGGGGAAGAGGAGAGGGAGAGGGAACTGGGATTGCCATGTGAAAGAAGCTTGTTTCTAATTAAAAATTGGTCTAATTACAATTATAAAAATAAAAATAAGAAAATAAAGCAGTGCCCTGTCTGGATTTGTCTGTGGGCTGACTGACCAGGCCTGTACCCAGGCATGTTGGTTGTATCATCTGTCAGGTAGGGATGTGTGACGTGACTGTCAATCACATCTTCATAGGCATGGAAGGGAGGGAACATTGCTGCCGCTGGTCAGGGAGCAGGGTATAGACTGCCATTTCCTGACTGCAGATACTGGGGGGGGGGGGCTGCCCGGTCATGATAAAAAAGAATGAAGTGTGCTGAGGAAGAGGAAGCATCCAAGGGTGCGGCCGAGCTGCCTGCTTGGTTAGCCATTTCAACTTATTTCTATAACAAATGCTTTCTTTGCTGTTTCTCTGCAGGTGTCATCAGAGGCGGCAGGCAGGTACGAAGAAGCAGCTCCCCTTCCCGGAATCCCCACTCTTCAACACAGCCCCAGGACTGACAAAGCGGTGCAGGCAGTGGGGGCGGGGAGCTGCCGCCTCCCTGTTGCTGTCATCAATAACCCCAACAGCCTACTCAACTTACCGCAGGCTTGAGACAGACAGCTGTGAGGTCGGCCTCCTCAGTCCTCCGCTCCAGGCTCCAGCCCAGCGAGAGAGAGCAGGTGTGTGACATGATGTAGCTGGGGCTTCCACATGGGGCAGAGCTGCGTGGGATTTGTCTGTCATATTTGATGATGCTGGGCTGGAGTCTATCAGATGACTGATATTGGATTGGGATTTTGTCAGATGGGTAAGGCGGGGGCAGTGTCACTTGATCAGATGAGGGGGACTGGGTTGGGGGTCCCTTGGGTGAGGAGAGGGCGGGGCTGGGGTCCATCGGGTGAGGTGAGGGCAGGGCTGGGATGGACTGGGGTCTGTCAGTTAGGTGGGTTTGGCTGGGGTCTGGCAGATATGCTTGAGCACAGTTAGGACTGAGCTGGGGACTTGGGTCCTCAGGGCAGGCTTCCTGAGGGAGCAGGCAGAGCGCTTACACTCAGGACCAGTGCGCTATGCTCCATAGCAGTTGAGGTGGGGGAGGGGACAACATGAGCGGCAGGCACACAGTAACTCAGGATGTTTCTGGGCCTTCCTGCCTTCCTCATCTGAGACTCCCAAGTCTGTTTTGTAGGTGGTGTCTTGCATTTGAAAACTAGAAAAGAAAATAACTGTTCATGCCTTTGAGAGGAGCTTCGCGTTCCCAGGCACATGCCTTCTTAAGGCCCTGGGGTATTTCCGTAGGGGTCCAGGCTCTGTGGTTTCAGAGTCCATGCAGTATCCAACTGCTAGTGCCTTATTCCTGCCACCAAATCTCAGCCAGTGGGTGGGCCCCTGGGCCTGATTATGAGCAGACAAGCACTGTGGGCCCCCATCCAGACATCAGGATGGTTGAGGGATGGGCTCTGGAGGGCTCAGTCTTTCCCTCTGCCTCCACAAACCTCTTCCCTGAATGGGCAGTGCTGAACTCATAGGGCAGCCTTCTGTTTCTCCTGCACAAGGGGGCTTGATCTTGCTGGATGGAGGAAAACACCCGGGCCAGGCACAACTGAATCCCCTCCTCATGCCAGCTCCATACTTCACCCCAGGTAGGAAGTTCCTAGCCTGAAAGCACCATTTCCCCAACCCAGTAGCCACTGGCGGCTTCTCCAGATGCCACCATGTGCATGCCAGCACCGGCTGTGTGGTAGATGCCAAGTACTTGCTGAGGGCAACCCACCTGCCACTGGGAGGCAATTGGGAGTGTCTGGGGTACATGCTGGCTGTCACTGGGCCCTGGGACTTGATACCTGGAACTTTGCAGGAGGTGTCCTGAAGGAGCAGAGTTCCATAGCAGCCTGCTTCTAACAGAGCTGCATGTGTACCTGAACCTCTTGGAACGTTTGAATCCTTTTTTCGTAGGGTTCTGTGTTATCTTTTAAGTGAACAGAGGTTTTGACCTGACCCTACAAAATGCTGGGTCATGTTGAGTCTAACCTGAAAATACCAAGTTTGGGTATGTAACAGGAAGCCCCCATGGAGCCATGTGGGACAGTGGACATTAGGGAGGGCCCAAGCAGTGGCCCCACATCTCACAGCCACAGCTTTCAGGTAGCTGAGAAGTCAGGCCGTCCTTTCCAAACCCAGAGGCAGAGAATTAGAGTGGGGGCTGTGCTTTTAGGTGAAGGGGCCTCAGGTTGGGGACCCAGCTACTGGTAGCATGGAGACCTGCCCCACAGGCAGCCCAGGACCCGCTCTGTCCAGCTTCTGGATGTTGCCATTGAATACTAAACAAATTTCAGGGACCTGTTCTGCTGGAGGCCCCACAGGTTGCTTCTGGGTAAGTGTATCTGGGAGTAAAGGGTAGACAGAAAGGGCCATCTTAGTCAGTGCCAGAGCCTCTGGGGACACCCTCAGAGCTCAGCCTGACTCAGGGTCCCTCCAAGGGCCAAAGAATCCTGAGTTGTATGAAAGTACAAACAAAAACTGCAGAGCAGGGCTCAGGAAACTGCGATTGCTGGTAAGCAGTCCATTCTAATCCAGCAGATATGGGCTCTAGACCCAGAAATACGATAGCAGTTCAGCTGGAATCTGTGCCTGGCTTCTCTAATGGACTGTGGGCCCATAGGTTCCCTGGAGACCAAAGAGGAAATGAGCCCTGGCTCAATCTAGCGTGCATTAACCTCCCTGTCTGCAATCACTGGGCTGGGTGCTTGTCCATTTCCAGTGTGGGAAAGGAAAACATGCCTTCCATGTTTCTAAGGCAGACAGCCAGCTAATGCCTGACTCTCCCTGGTGAACACAGTTCTTCCCCTCCCGTCATCTTCCCCAGCAGGAAGCCCCTGTAGTAAAACTGAGAGCTATGATTCATCCAATTCTCCAGTCTTTCCTGGTACCCAGCAACCAACAAGGGGGTGGGCCAGGCGTCCAGTGTGCCTGGGCTCAGCACTTGCTGGCAGTTTCTTGTGTTAGTTGTGGAGTCACACTGACGCCGCTATGGCGGGGTAACCGAGGCTGGCCTGACAGCGGGATGAGACGGGAGTGTGATTGCTGTGCCACCGGCCATGTCCTAAGTGTCCACACTGCCCAAGCCTACCTGGGTGGGGCTTGATGGGCTCAGTAACCCTCCTGGGCCTAATTGTAGGGGGTAGACAGGCAGTGGAATGTGACCGTGGGGACATTCCTGACAATGGCAGTGGCATGGGCCTCTGAGTACATCCAGGTCCTGGAGGGACAGGGCTATGACCACTGAGAACTGTGTACCTACACCCTGATCTCAGACACAAACCTGGGAGGGGTCCTTGGGGTGATGCAGGCCTGGTGGTGGCACCTCAGGAGTTCCCACGGCTTCCCAGAGGTGATCTCAAGTCCTATATCCCCTCTGTTGTCCTGTGCTTCGGGGACAGACCAGACAGAGTGGGTGCTGGCCATATCTGTGAATCAAGTGGAGGTGTCTTCTTGCAGCCAGGTTGAGGGCAGAAATCTGCAAGACCCAGCCTTGGGATCCTTGGGCCCATAGGTGGGGCTGCCTCTGAGGCCTCCCTACTGAGAGTTGCATGCTGAGTGAGGCTGATGGCGTCAGTCCCTGCCTAGGACAATTGGAGGCTTCCTGGACGGGACCTGTAGACACTCCTTCCTTCCCCTTTCCCCTGCAACAGGTTGGCCTAAGGAGAGAAAGGCCAGGGAGATGGGAGGAGTCATTCTGTCTCTAGCTTTGACCTGGTCACTGCAACATTAGGTCTTCCTCCATCTCTGGAGGCTTTGGTCTCCCTACCTGTCCAGTGAGAAAAGGTTAGGCCTTGAGGGTGACTTTGAGATTTGTACAGTTTCTATGGTTTCTTGGGAAAGGGGAGTTTCACACTGTGTTGCATGCTTCCTCCATAGCTCCTGTACAGAGGTGGGCAGGCCTTGGCACAGGAGTTGGGCCTAACCCTGGGCTCCTCCTCCTACCAACTCTCACTGACTTCCTGACCCTCCTGCAGCCCCGGGACGATGAATGCAACTTGCAACAGCAGCGTGTGGAGTGAGTCAGTCAGCTACGTCTTCGGCATCTACTCAGTTTTGCTGCTGGTGCTGGGACTGCTACTGAATGGCCTGGCACTCTGGGTATTCTGCTGGCGCATGCAGCAGTGGACGGAGACCCGAGTCTATATGACCAACCTAGCTGTGGCTGACCTCTGCCTACTCTGTTCCTTGCCATTCATGCTGTACTCCCTGAGACACACTTCAGACACACCAATCTGCCAGCTCTCACAGGGCATCTACCTGGTCAACAGGTACATGAGCATAAGCTTGGTCACTGCTATTGCTGTAGACCGCTATGTGGCAGTGCGGCATCCGATACGTGCCCGTGAGCTTCGGTCCCCACAACAGGCCGTTGCAGTGTGTGTGACCCTCTGGGTGGCAGTGGTCACCTCCCTGGTAGTGCGCTGGCGCCTGGGGCTGCAGGAGGGTGGTTTCTGCTTCAGGAGCCATACCCGGCACAACTTCCGCACCATTGCCTTCTCACTCCTGGGCTTCTACCTGCCACTGGCCATAGTGGTCTTCTGCTCTTTGCAGGTTGTGACTGCGCTGGTGCAGAGGCCAACCACTGATGTAGTGCAGGCAGAGGCCACCCGCAAGGCCACCCGCATGGTCTGGGCCAATTTGGCTGTGTTTATCATCTGCTTCTTACCACTGCATGTGGTCCTGACCGTGCAGGTCTCCCTGGGCCTGAACACCTGTGCTACCCGTTACACCTTCGGGCGTGCCCTGTCCCTCACAAGCAGACTCTCAGATGCCAACTGCTGCCTGGATGCCATCTGTTACTACTACATGGCCAAGGAGTTCCAAGATGCATCCATGTCAGCCACCACCTCCAATACACCGCACAAGAGCCAAGATTCTCAGAGCTTGACCCTCACCTAGAAGTGAACCTGTTCCATGGACCAGAGGAGTCTGTGATGTTAGCAAGGAGCCCCCAAAACAGCCTGAAGCTAATGTGGGTTTTGAACACTCTAGGAAACCCAGGTGGCCTAGAGAGTCTGTATAGGAGGCTCCTCTGAAGGGACCAGAGGACTGAGAGTCTAAAGACCAACTTGAAGGACCCTGGAGCAAGACCACATACCTGCCACCCCAGATCTAGAACCCCTGAGGCACGAGAATGGGGCCTCGGTGGCCAGTCACTGGTTTTAGAATAGAGCTGTCTCCGGGAGATGGTCCTGGCAGGGCCCTTGGTGTCACCCAGATGCATGTGGTAAGAGGCAAAGAAGGAACATACAGCTCAAAGAGCTAGGAGACATCTTCTGAGAGGACCCTCTAATGGCTGTTTCCTTTAGGGACCTCCAGACTTCATGCCTACTGTAGGGTTAGGCAGGAGGGCAGTACCTATGGTCTGGAAGGCTGTCATCTACAGCACATGACAGCTCGGGATACCCAATGGCCATAAAGCCACACTCATCAGTAACACACTGCTGTTGGAGCCCCGGGCCTCTTGGTGGTGTTTCCATTTATAGTGGGCCTGTTGATCACAAGGCCAATGGCTGTGGTAGTGCTCTTCTGGAGTCTGTTGTGAGGAAGCTTGACATTTGGCCTGGTACCTGTACTATCTGGGGGTGTGGCCTTAGGCTGCAAGGGGCTCTAGAGACAAGAATTGGCTACAAAGCCAGTTTAGTGGGCTGGAGAGATGGGTCAGAGGTTAAGAACACCAGCTGTTCTTTCAGTGGTCCTGAGTTCAATTCCCAGCCACTGCATGGTGGCTCACAACCATCCATTGTGAGGTCTGGTGCCCTGTCCTGGTGTTCAGGAAGAACATTGTATACATAATAAATAAAATTTTAAAACAAACAAACCTACTGAAACCAGCTCAGAGCACAGAGCACATTTGGAGATGTGATAGCCCTGGGCTTTCACCCTTTGTGCTTGGCCCAAATGCTGCAGCCAGAGCCCCTCCAACTGGGGGCTGCTCCCCCTGCCACTCCCAACTCCCACTTCATCCAGCTCTTCTTGCCTAACTGTCCTCTATTTTGTGTGACCCTTTCTGCAGAAACCAAAAATCTGTTCACCCTCCAGACACTAAAGAAAGAATTTGATCCAAGTACAAACTGGTGAACCAGTTTACTGGAGTTACTTCCAAAAGCACGGTGACTCCACCACTCCCTGGTGACTCCATCACTGAAAAACCCCACTCTCAGCATGGGTGACAACTCACAAAATCTACACCATGAGATTTCTAGTCCCTAGGAAACTTCCACCTCGGATATTCCTGGACACCTTCTCTAGACAAGATGCAGCTGGGGGTCTGAGGGAGCTGTGGCTGGAACCTCAGGTCTGCTGACCCTCATGTCCCTCTAAGAGGGAATGCTAACAGCTTCACCGCCAGTGTCAATCTGTTTAGCAAAGTAGTATTTTGCTTATTTCGTTACCATGACCGTGGGCAACAACATTCAGTGGATCTCAGCAGCAGCCTTCTGCTCATGGCTGATGATCATGCTAAGCTAGAGGAAATGGCCTTCCCACCACACTCGAGCACTCCTCCTTCAGCCACCCCCCCCATTCTTTCCACCCTCTACAATATTCTCTAAACCTTCAGCTTGGAAAGGATGGTGTATCTATGTGGTATAAAAATACGTACTATAGATGTGTGGACCTATGACTCTTTTCTGAGCAGTAGCCTCTAGACTACAAGAACAGACACTTATTCTAAGTGGCCTGACCATGACAGAAGAAGCAAAGCCTCAGGCGGGGAAGAAATGGCTCATTTGGGGCCCCTGCAGCACCTCCAAGTGTGTAGCATTAGGTTCCCTGCCCAAAGCACCAGCAGAGCCTCTGCCATGATGAAGAGAACACTCTACCCGCCCCATCCTCTCTGTAACCACAGTTTCAAGGGGACAGCCCATGTTCCCCTATAGGCTAGGCTTGGCCATCTGTCCTGATGGTGCAAAATAAATGGGTAGAAGTGAAAGACAGCATCTTCACTGCAAAGTTAACATGGCAAAGCATGTTAGGAAGAGACACTGAGAAGACTCATCTGGTAAAGGGACTTGTGACCAGTCCCCACAACCTGAGTTCAGTCCCTGGAACCAACATGGTGGTAGGAAAGAATCATATCCTACAAGACGTGCTCCGGTCCTACAAATACCCCCAAATAAATAAATAAATGTAAAAACAATAGCATAGTAGAAACCCTGTTGGTAAAGAGGAAGACTGAACCCCATACCGCTACTGGCCAAGGCCAACTAGAACTGGTGAGGGCTACTGGAGTAGGTGCTAGGACCCTCCAGAATGTCTGAAGGTGACCTCTGATTTGTTTAAAAAAAAAAAAACAGCATGCAACAGAGCATTTGTGACAAAGCTTGTGCTATACAAATAACTTCCCCAAAGCCCATTCTGTGTGCACTGGCTAGTTTTGCTTTGTTTTACTGTCAACATGTCACAAGTTAGAGTCATCTGAAAAGAGGGAACTGCAATTGAGAAAATGCTCTGTAAGCCTGGCCTGTAGGCAACCTGTTCTCTTAATGATTGAGCGATGTAGGCTCTATTCATAACAGCCTGAAATTGGAAACAACCTAGCTGCCCCTAAACAAAAGAATGGATAAAGAAAATGTGGTACTTCTATACAATGGGGTATTATTCATCCATTAAAACAAAACTACATCATGAAATTCACAGAAAAATGGATGGAACTAGAGAAAAATCATCCTGAATGAGGTATCCCAGACCCAGAAAGACAAATATGGTATGTGTTTGCTTATATGTGGATATTAGCTGTTAAGTCAATGATAACCAAGCTACAATCTGTAGAACTGCAGAGTGTAGGTATAGAGTAAGGGAGGGGTGACAGATAGATTAGGAAAGGGAAATAAAATAGATAGTTATGGATGGATGGGATTCCCAGAATGGGAGAAGCAGGTGGGGATGGAGAAGAGAGAGGGGAATGAGAGAAGGAACATGGGGAGAGACAGCTAAAATTAAGGGCGATTTGAGAGCAATATTGAAACCTAATACAGTAGAAATGCCATAAAATATGAAGGTGATCTAAATGAAATCACCAAATAGTGGGGAAGATAAATTCCCAAAAGGCTATCTTTTGTCACTAAATAAAGTTTTTAGTACAGGGATTCGGTTACATCTAATTGAATTGTTGGCCAAAGGGGTCCCATGGGACTCCCCAAATAACCCAGGCTATTGCCAGGACTATAAGTTGATCTCCACTAACTGATAGTAAGGCCTCAACACCTACAGAACTCATTGAACATGGAGAAGTCAAGCTGGTGCCTACAGAGATCCTTCACCCCTACATGCTAGCGTCACACTACCAAAAGAGAAACATAAACACCAAGTCAGCCACCAACTTTTTGATGTACAAGGGTGGTTCTGCCTGCAAGACATGCTAAGGCAATGGTGGCACAAAGCTTGTGGGAGTGACCAACCGATATCTGATTTGACATAAGGCCCACTCCATGAGATGGAACACATACCCTGCACTACTTGGGTGACCAAGAACCAGAGGCTGGAAAGCTCAGGGACCTAGGTTAAAACCAAATACTACTGTTCTAACAACAACAAAAAGACAGCAATGAAATGATTTCTAATGGCATTCTCCTATACTCACAGATTAGTGCCTTACTCAGCCATCATCAGAGAAACTTCCTCCTGCAGCAGATGGGAACAAAGATAGAGACCCATAGACAGATACTGTGTGGAGAGTGAGAAACCTAGGAACACTCAGCCCTAAGTGGGATGTCTCTATCAAATCACTCCTCTCAGGACGCAGGGAAACCTGAGAAAGACGGGGCAGAAAGAATGTAAGAGCCAGAGGGGATGGAGGGCACCAAGAAAGCAAGGCCCTCTAAATCAACATGACAAACCAGTGTGAACAAACAGAGGCTGAGGTAGCATGCACAGGGCCCAGAGGACTTGGTGCCAGCACTGTGGCTTCAGTTTAGTGTTTTTATGGGATTCCCGAGTGTGCACACAATTGGGTCTTTGATTCCTGTGCCTTCTCTTGGGCTCTTTTCCTTCTCTTTGTCTGCCTTGTCCAACTCTGAAATGATGGTTTTTGTTAGAAGTCTGTTGGTTTTCTAATGAGAGAGAAAGGGAGTGGATCTGGATGGGAGGGGAGTGGGAAGGAACTGGGGGGGGGGTTAAAGTGAGGGGAAACCATAGTCAGGATATAACATGAGAGGGAAAAGTTCTATTTTCAATAAAGGGGAAAATTGGCCTGCAGGCAAGCCTGTTTTGTTAATGAGTGGTTGATATGGAGGCCCAGCTCATTATGTGTGGGGCCACACCTAGGCAAGTGGTCATGGGGTGTAGAAGAAAGCAAGCCAGGCAAGCCATGGAGAGCGGTAGAGTATGACCTGAGGGTTATAAGATGAAGTGCTCCTTTCTCCTCAGATGACTTTTGGTTGTAGTGTTTTATAGAAACCCCAACTAAGACTCTATGCAAATGACCCCCAAAGCCCAAAGTCCCAATCCTTTGTGTGCCACCACTGTTTGAGCTTCTAAGCTTTCTCTGTGTACCAGCCTGCTTTACCTCTTTTGGAAATGAATCATTTCTTTTTTTTTTTTTTTCTTTTCCTTTTTGATTTTTTTTTTTTCTTGAGACGGGGTTTTTCTGTGAAACAGCCCTGGCTGTCCTGAAACTCACTCTGTAGACCAGACTGGCCTCGAACTCACAGAGATCCACCTGCCTCTGCCTCCTGAGTGTTGGGATTAAAAGCGTGAGCCGCCACCACCAACCTGCAAGAATCCTTTCTTAATAAATTCTCTTGCTTTGCTTGCTACTATCCTTTGTTTGGGATACCTGGAATCCCTTCAGAAATGCCCATTGAATTTACTAACATCATTGGGCAAGCCATCCAGGAGGCAAGTCTATGTGTATAACCTCTTACACATTTTATACATTCTAGGGGTATCTGAGAGAAGCCACTCCAACTGTGGGCATGGGTCAAGGAATTACATGCTATACTTGAAGACTCCCACGACAGGATGTGTAGTTCTGAGTGGAGACTGTAGTCCTCACTGGTGCGTCAAGACACTGCAAAACCACAGCAGCTTCCTGCTAAGAGCAGTAACTTAAAAGGAGCCTAAAATGCTATAATTCTCTCTCCCTCCTACTTTGAGGGGGCAACAGGACAAAACCAAAGGTAGGTATGAACCCCTACTCTCTAACAATAAGACATGGACTGCTTAGACCCTAAACCAGTCACTTAATCATGCCTTATACAAGCAACTACAGCCTAACTCCTAAGGACCTCTGACACCTCACACTAAACGGCTAGAGTCAGGAGGGGCAAATGGCATTACAAATGTACCTATCCAAGAAGAGACTGCGTTGCCCTCCTCAGAGCCATTCAAATATAACCTTCACACAATGCCCAAGAGGCAAGACCAAGTCACTCCTCTTAACTGTTATAAAGGGACCCAGTTCCTCCTGGGGTTAGGTGGTAATTCTCTCTTGAGAATTTACTCACTGTGATGGACTCCAACCAAGTTTTGCAGAGGCTTTGAACCCTTCAGGAAGAACTCAGACAAGGTTCAAACACTTCAAACAAAATGTAGTGATCGTAAAAGCTAACAGTCACAAAAGGCAGTCCAAAGCCCAGGTGCTAACACTCTGGGATTTGAGCCAGCCACAACACTCTATAGGCTCTCCAGCTATGGGGGATGATTCTTTTTCCCTAGGGGGATGCCCAGGAAGAAGACACACCTGGGAGTCAGTGGACACAGATCAGCCTGCCCTGCCGCTGTTAGGGATTCATCTCTTTGGCATGCAACCCTGCAATATATCCTAAAAACTGCTCTGTTTGATCCTCAGACCCTCAAGAAGTTATTTTCCCCTTGTAACAAAATGTATTCTTTATATCCACTCTTAGACCAAGAATGTTGATAACCTAATGTCTCATTAAGCTATAATTGTATCTTCCAATTAGACATCTTTTGCTCATAATTTCGAATGACTCTATGTCCAGACCTTCACAGCCTTGTCACAGCACCCTCATGTGTGGGAGGGATGCTATGTCTCATCGGGTTCGCTCTCAACAGCTCCTTTCCAGAGGACGCGCTGCTCAATCCATCCAGCCACTCTTCCACTTAACAACCTTGATGCCACTTTCTCTCCCAGATCTCCCCCTCCTACTGCTCCCCAACCCTCCTCTCCGTCTGTTCTTTACTAACCTCAGGTCCCCGACTGTTCTGTACAATCCACCTGATGACTTTACTGCCAAGACAGGGCATCTGTATTCTCCACCTCTGTGGAGGGCCTTGGATAAGCCTAAATGTGATAGTTGCAAAATTACTTTCCTTTTAGATACCGAAACTATTGTTTCCACCCTGGCGGCTCTGGTTCACCCTTTACTCCCCATTCTCCTCACTGTTGTTTCTGAAAAGCCAGACCCAGCCCAGCCCAAGCCCCTTGGATTGTATATGGCAGGCAAGTGTCTTCTTACTCTTCCCTTCCTGGTCCTGCCTTGTTGCCCCATCCCTTCCCAGGTAGAGATAGCGTGTCTAAATTTCAGGTCCATTCTTAAAACTCCATAGTTCCCTATCCCAAAGTGGCCAAGAGCCACCTGGAACCTCAAATGTCTTTCCTGTAGTCTCTACTGTAGACTCCTATCTCACCCAACAATTGTCACCTGAAGGATGGGGCCTTCATTCCCGGAGATTAGAGATTAGTAACAGCCACCCCTGTCACAATTACCTTTTTTTTTTTTTTTTTTTTTTTTTTTTTGACAGGGTTTCTCTGTGTAACAGTCCTGGCTGTCCTGGAACTCACTCTGTAGACCAGGCTGGTCTCAAATTCAAGATCTGCTTGCCTCTACCTTCTGAGTGCTGGTATCAAAGGTGTGCACCACCACCACTCAGACAATTACTTTTAAGGGCTCTAACCATTTCCCCAAAGACCCCCAATATAGTTTAAAGGAAGGCTTAGCATCTCAATAACTTCTGGCTACTGAGCTAGGGCACCACGAAGCCCTCTGTATACCACACCCTATTTTGGCAGTAAAGAAATCAGACAGATCTTCCAGAATGGTCCAGGACCTAACAACAGTAAGTGAGGCTGTGTGGCTCTAACCCATCTTGTAGTTTGCCAACCTTTAACGCTCTGGGATAGACACCTTCCATGCTGGTAGCTTTTGTCAACCTGACACAGACTAGAGTCCCCTGGGAGGAGGTAATGGCCTCCATCGGACTGACCTGGGATTATTAGGTATGTGGGCATGTTTTACATTGATAGTTTATGTGGGAGTGGGCAGCTGAGCAAATCATGAGGAGTGTGTCAGTAAAACAGTGTCCTTCCATGGCTTCCGCTCCAGTTCCTGCCTGTGTGACAGACTGTCGCCTGTAAACCCAATAAGCCCCTTCCTCTCCAAGTTGGTCATGGTGTTCAGCAGCACAAGAAAAAGTGAACTAGGGCATCCTCCAATGCCTCCTGGTTGGCAGTGTTGGACGTTCAGGTTGTTTTTGTGTTTCATCCACCCAGACTCTCAGCTCCCATTTGCTTTCAAATGGCAGAACCTGAACCCACCCACAACACTGAACAGTTTAGTCTGTCTCATCTGAGGGCTTTGGCTTGTACCCCACCTTTTTGGATAGGCCCTAGCCCAGGACCTGTCTTCCCTTCAGTGTCCTCCCGGAGGTAGCTTCCTTCAGCACTTAATGGCTTATTAAATCTGCAGACCGGACAAACCCATGTCAAAACAATTTGCACCATGGACAAGCTACCCCAACGCAGGACTCAGGAAGGCTGTATTTCTACATCTGCACAACCTTCAGGCAGGGTGGAGACTCTCTTGGCAGCATGGCTGGTCAGCCACCTCAGTAGTTCCTCACTGCTTCAGTAACCTTAGGGAGAGTCCCTGGTGACCTTTGTTTCAGCTTTCCCAGACATGTGAAGTTCCTTTACTTCCTGGTGTTTCAGTTTAGAGACTGCCATACAGCCATAACTCCCTGCTTCCTGGCTGTGGCTGTAATACAACAACCAGTGCCTGCTGTTGTGACTTCCCCACAGTGATGATGGATATGACTCTGGGCTGTTAGCTAGAACTCACTCTCCCTTTCTAAGCTGATATTGTAAAGGTATTTTATCATTGTAACAGGGAAGTTACTGACACACTCCTGCTGCTTGTTTAACCTTCTGGTAGGTTTGATAGTTTTGGATTATAGGCCACTAAGCTCTAGCTAGGACTGTCTTAGGAATATCAATCATTACTCTCTATGGTGACACTGTGCCCCATTATTGAGGGCCACCTGACCTCTAAATGATGTCACAGGTGACCGTCAACATGTGATTACCATCCACCTCCTTCTCAAATATACAGCTCAACCCTTTTATGCCTTATGATCCAAGAATTCTGTGACAGAGAGGCACCAACCAGGTCCCCCACCCCTTCTCAGTTATGAAGACATTCCAGAAGGAAGATCTTTATCCTTCGAGGATTTGACCCTGCTGATCTGTTTTGGGGGGTATAGAGATAAAAAAGCCAAAACCAAAAAGTGACACTTCCCATCCCCCATTCTGTAAAGATCAGATCCTGATTGCTTGGAGCCAGACCCAGTGGTTTATGATGTTTTAAAGCATTTATTTAGTTCCATTCTCCTAAGGAGCCCTGGTGACTCACCTCAGTTTATGGCCTAAGAAAACAATGAGCTGCTGTGGTCTCATCTTTCCAAATCGAACCCCACACAATCACTCAAGGAGCTTGTTACAGTTCGGTGTGTCATGTCCTTTCTGTTTATTTACAGTTGACAGTCCCAGCCCTGAGGGTGTGGATTTACTCTCCTAGGTAATAAGACACACACTGGAGCAAGAAGTCCAGGAAAGAACAAGAAACAAAACCCTCCCTCCCTACCCATTCACCTGTTTTTTGTTTGTAGTTTTGGTTTGCACGGCCAGATGTGCCCACAGGTGCAATGATGGCAGGGTTGTTACAGGGGATAACTATCTTCTGGTTTCATGTGAGGCCGCTCTCCATGGAGAAATTTTACTGCTGGTGCTGGGTTCCTGGTCAAAAGCCCGTGGCTGGAGAAGTCATGGGCCCTGGGCAGAACCCAGTATTACTCTGCTAAATGCCCATGCTGTCATATAAGCTTCTAAACATTTATGCTGTACCCATAGCACTGGGTGGTTTCAACTTTGTCTCTGTCATCTAGGCCTAAGACCTCATAATTTCTACTAAAAATCTTTGAAAAGAACAGGCTTTGATTAAAGATCACTCAGTGCTTTGGACAAAATAATCAGACCAACAGTCTAACTTAAAAATTGGCAAATGATGACTGTAAAGCTACAAAATCTTTGGGGTTTAAAATCTATACATGTAGCATTTTGTGGATATGTGCTGTCTATGTGTTAGGTTTGTATATTGTTTACATGGCACCCAAGTGGCTTATAAATAAGTGGTCACATAAATTGAAAATTTTCCTTTCAGTTCACAGAGTGAATGGAGTGTTAGGCCAAAACTCCTGGTTGGTAGCCTGATGATAAATGATGGGTGGGATAGAGAAAAGAGGTTCAATCGATGTGGCCATGTTGGAAAAAGCAAACTAAGAAGCCTCAGGTCCATATAAGACATATTTTTAAATAAAAAATCAAAACAGAGAATCAGAGGGATACATGATTGCTCAAGGTGTTACTTTATCAGTGTCTCAATTCTGGTCCCAGAAGATGGTTCCCAAAAGCTCCTGTTGCTCAAGGTGTGGACAGATTCTCAGGATATTATTGCTCCTGGGGGTTCGGCTATGCCATCATAGCTAATTGCCCTAATGCAGGGGATATTCCTGTTAGGGACTTGCCATAAATTGGTCTAATAATAGGCCTTGACATTGAGAGTCCTCACTCAAAAGGTAGGGGACATTGCACATCGAGGATGGTTATAAACTATTGCAGCCAAAGCAATGTGAAAGACAAGTCTTGTCCAGGAGACAAATATCTTCTGATGTTTGCTGGTATCTTCTCTGGGTAGGTAGATGCCTACTCAGCTTAGACTAAGAAAAGTTAATCTCTACAATAATCTATCTTCTCTAGAGCTCTACAGCTTCAAGAACACCTTGAAGGCCACTTATACCTGAAAACTTAAAAAAATTAAATGTTTTCTTTAATCAAGAAAAATATATCTTTTAGATGTAGAGAAGTCTGATAAACACATCTGCTAGAATATATAATCTCCATGTTTTGTTCTTCATTATTTTTCTTTGGGTACTATTTGTATAATACATGCTCAGTGATTACAACCTCAACTATTTTTTAAATTCTATTTCACAATTATGTTTCTTTTTTGAATTATTTTGTTCTTTCCCACATTCCCAAAATATAACCATCAGTATTTTGGTTTTTTTTTTTCCAAAACAAAAACCAAGTTTATTCAGCAGACATTTTAATTGAAATCCTATAAATCAGGACCACCACAATTTCAGACACTCCGTTGCCAAGTGTACGTCAATAGCTACACTATTGAGGATGAACAAGCCATTGAATCTTTGTTTTTTTTTAATGGTTTAGCTACCTTAAAGTTTGGGGGTGGTACCTCAAAGGGCACCCTCAGGTTTCACAAGGTTTGGAAAAGCCTGTGATTTCTCCTCCAGGAGTCACATTTTAAAAAAACGGTTTCAGTCATTCACAAAGAACTAACAGGTGAGGAAGCAGGAGAGCGCCCCTCGGATTCAGCAGAGGGTTCAAAACAGGGCAGAAAAGTGTGTCCAAGGCTTTCATCCAACCCCCCACACACCACAAGTAACGAAGGTTGCAGAGGACAAGGGGTTGTCCATGGCCATTTCTGAGAAAGCTGATGAAGTTCTCTCAAAGATCTGGAAAGAGAAAAGCACGGAAAGCTCAAATAACTCTCCTTTCACGGCCCTGTTGGGCTGCGTGTCCTCGGAAGACTCCAAGCGGTGGCAAAGCAGACAGGTCTGCACTTGGATCAAGAAAAAGACTAAAAAAAAAAACCCCGCGGTTAGCTCTCCCAAGAATCCCACAACACCCCACTCACAACCAGCCTGACCTTGAGTCAAAGTTGGCAAGGTCATGTCATTTACAAGAACACATTTAAACTCAACTCTCCCCACCTTCGAGAATTCACCAACTGGGTCTCATCATCCTTTCACTGTAACAGAAAGCAGGTGCTGCCAAGCCACCCAGCTGCCAAGCTTCAACACTCTTCACCCCAGAACCTCTCCGATCTGCAATTGTAGCACCATATCCAGGAAGCTTCTCCACCCGAAAATAACGACACCGTGTATTCAAGTATTGTTAGAAAGCCCTCCCGATTCCCGCCCCTGCGAGCCACAATCCAGTATAAACGATGTCACCCAAGGGCTGGCAGGTCCAAGTCCATCAAGTAGCTGTCGCAGTTCTCCCAGTAAATCCCAGCTCCTCGGCTGCCGGCTGCCGGTGCTGCTCAGTCGAGGCCGTTTTCTCCAACAGCCCCGCGCGCGGCCGGTAACTTTGGGGCTGCGGCCCGCGGGATGGACGACGGCTTCGGCTCCCTACTGTCCCGGCAGGACACTGTTGGGCCGGCCGAGCCGCGGGACCCCGGGTCAGAGCCAGGCACCCGAGGGCTGCAGGGTGACTGAGTCCGGCCGGCTTCGGCCACCCACGGACCCCGGGGCACTGGCGGGGCTCGTGGCTGCCTGCGCACCGCCTCCTTGATGAGGTTTCCCGAGAGCACGAGCTGCTGCAGGAGCCGGTGCATGTCTCCGTCGCCGCGCGCGCGCGCGCTCCACCTGGGGCCCACCGCCGCTGCTGGATTCGCCGAGAAGCCACCGCCCCCGGAGCCACCCCCGCCGCCCGGCCCCGCCCGCGCCCGCGCCCGCACTCCCCCAGCGCGCCGCGCACGGCTCCCGGGGGCCCCGGGGCAGCACTCGGCGAGGCCCGGCCGTCGCGATGAGCCCGTCCACGGCGGCCGAGCCGCCCAGAGTCACCGACTGCTGCAGCAGGAGGAAGCTGTCGTCCTCCTCCTCCCTCCGGCACGGCGTGGCCCCCCGCCCGGGCCCCCGCGGCTGTGCGGGCGTAGGCTGGGGCGAGAGCTAGGCGGAGGCAGGGGCCGGGCCGGGCCTGAGACGCGGAAGCCCGGGGGGGTCACCGGTCAGTGGCACCGCGCGCCTTCCAACCCAAAGATACAACCCAAGAGCACACTATACAAAGATGGCTCCCCTGGGACAAACCGCGGGCATAGATTTCCTCTTGTCCCAGTAGGAGTCATTGGTGGGCACTGCAGATCTTATGTTTTTAACCTCCTTATAAAATTTGAGTCTTCTAGGACACAGAAGTTTCAGAGTAAACTCATTGTGAGATGAGGGTTTCAGTAAATTCCTACCTACATGCGGTCCAAATCTTCCCAGGCACTGCCTAGAATAGGGAGTTTTGCGGTCCCTGTTAGGCACAGACTGTGCCCTTCACCGCAGGAAATACTTATGAAAAATATTAAAAGATGTATCATTGTCCTCCAGCTCTCCCCCAAAGATTTCTGGGACCACCGCTCTCAGGTGGGAGAATTGGGTACACGTGGGACCTAGAAAGCCTTACGGGAAAAAAAGGATGCAAAGATAGTATATGAGAAATGACTGTTGGTGAAAACAAGATGGCTGGGCCCGCTATCCTGCACCAAGCCTGACTAGACTGGAACATGTGCAGAGGCATTCCAGAACACTCAGAAGTGAGCCATACCTCATGAGTTACATGTAACAGGGTGCAGAGAAATCTCATACTACAAATGAACCCCCTAAAGCCCACTCAAGTGACACAAGTGCCCCAATCCTTTGCGAGCCAACACTGAGCGTCTAAACTTTCTCCTGGCTCCAGCACACTTCCTCCTTTGAAATTATATATGATTTATTTATTCTGTGTACAGCGTTCTGTCTGCATGTATGCCTGCAGGCCAGAAGAGGGCACCAGATCTCATAATGGATGGTTGTGATCCACCATGTGGTTGCTGGGAATTGAACTCAGGACCTCTGCAAGAGCAGCCAGTGCTCTTAACCTCTGAGCCATCTCTCCAGCCTCTGGAGATACATTCTTAATACATTCACTTGCATTGTTTGTTGCTATCTGTGTGTCTCTGTCCAATTCCTTGCTTTGGGATATAAGAACCTGGAACCCCTCTAGATGTGCCCATACACCACCGACATCACTGGTACACCGAATATAGAAAGTGATGTAAAGCAGAAAATTTAATCATTGTGGCCACAGTAGAAAGAGGAACAAATAAGTGACCTCCCAAGTCCTCTTTGGGATACTGACATGAGCTTTAGGTTAAAACAGAGAATTGGTGCAGGATCAACAAAGTTATGTATAATGAAGCAGCCCTGGCCAAGGTATGACCTTGTCCTCATAAGTCATTGCCCTCCTCTGGAGAAACGGCTTGTCCTGGGACGCTTTGGTGCTCCTAGAATCTAAGGTGACACCAGGTTCAGGACAACAACTTATCTCTGAGGTTTCAGCCTCCAAGGTAGGAGAAATGGGTTAAGTACACAAAACAAGGCATTGATGTCAAGCTCTGACCCTGGGCTTTGCTGCTTTGTGGGCCCAATGAGGAATCAGTGCTGATGAGCAAAAGTCTCTTAAGGACCTGTTCTGTCCTCAGCTACACAGGGACATCTGGGGCGGGGCCAGGGAGACTGTGCCTCTGCAGCCTATCCCAGCCCTGGGGGTTTGGAAGCCCCGTGCAAGGCTGCCTATATGAATGCTGTTCCCCAGTGGCCTCAAATGATCATCACTGAAAAAAAAAAAAAGGCCAGAGCAGCTATGCTCCAACCAGGGCAGCTATGCTCCAACCAGGAGAAAGCTTCATTTAGTAGTCAGCAGCTGATATGCAGAGCTACTGGCATTGGCCTTGTGACCTGGAAAAGGACAAACAACAAGCATGGCCCTTAGTGACAACCATGATTGTGCCTGGAGATTCAGATGGTGGCTGTGACCAAGACCATCGAGCACCGCTCCCTGGTGACATTCTGGTTACTTTTCTGTAGTTCTGCAAGCAGAAGCTAGCCAGCCTGAGCTGTTCTTGCTCCCACTGTACACCTGGGCCGGGCTGATCCATTGCACATGATCAAGAGGCTCCTGCCCCCCCCCCCAGGTCCAGCTGCTCATATCCAGAGAGAGGAGAGAAGCTTCCTGCCTTGCATCTGGCCCCTTGGGTGACAGCCAAGACAATTTTAGGACTTGACCTTATAACCTGGACTCCCTGTCATGGCCACCCCAGAATAAGGACCTCCTAGAGAGCTCACTGCTAGGAGATGTGGCCCAGTCACCTCCTGACACAGGTCTGAGCTGTGCCCCTCTGCAGGGGACTGCCATGGGCCAGAGAGGGCCAGATTGCATGTCTCACCATCTTCCCAGCTGAGCATGACGGCAGGCTTCTAGGTAGTCCTGGGACACGGGGACAGGGAAAGCATTTGCTTTTCAGGGTTCCTTAAAGCAACCAACCCAAGTACCAGGCTTTGGTGGGTCCCAGCCTGGATGCTGCCTTTGCAGCAGTGTTCAACACTGCCTACTTTGGTGCCCGTGGAACTGCAGGTCCTGGTCCCTCTGTCTTTGTGACATTGTCAGTCCAAATAGGAGACTAAAGTCACCCAAATGATCATCACTGAAAAAAAAAAAAAAGGCCAGGGCAGCTATGCTCCAACCAGGGCAGCTATGCTCCAACCAGGGCAGCTATGCTCCAACCAGGAGAAAGCTTCATTTAGTAGTCAGCAGCTGATATGCAGAGCTACTGGCATTGGCCTTGTGACCTGGAAAAGGACAAACAACAAGCATGGCCCTTAGTGACAGCCATGATTGTGCCAGGAGATTCAGGTGGAAAGGAAGGTCAACAGCAGCATATGAAAGCAACGGATTTGCAGAGGGGACTTGAACCCATCCCCTCCAAGGTCAACTCAAAGGGGATCCACAAAGAGCTTACACTCTACACACACACACACACCCTCGGCACTGGCGCCATTGAGCTTCTGACCTTTCTTCAAACTCTGGCCCACTTCTCCCCTGGAGGTGCTTTCTTCCTTAATAAACTGTCTCTGCTTCGACTACTATGCACTTGTCCCTGTGCCTGCCGTTTCTTTTCCCAGGAAACAAGAACCTGGAAATCCCAGTGATCGCTGATCAGGTTCCAGTATCTGCCAGTAGGGTGAGGGTCCCATTACCAGTGCCATTGCTTGCCAGCCAAGACCATGCAGGAGGTCTCAGCAGCAACAATGCCTGAATTGCTGCTAGCTGAAGGAGGTATCTCAACATGTTGAGAGGGTCCTGGCCACCTGGAGGCTTGCTGTGATGAGCCCGAGGTGCCGCTGACATAGGAGTTGGCCAAGGCTCTGTCACTGAGCTGCATCCTAGCTGTGATAGGATTTGAGCTGTGTGAGGCGATTAAGGTCTGAGGAAGCTGGTTTCTGCTCTGGACTTAGTATCAGAGTGAGGCTGTTGGATGACAGGTACTCTGGCATCTTTGCTGAGCAGGTGGAACGAAGGTAGGTTTGTGCCACCCATGAACAGCATGATGCAGTCCTTCCTATAGGGCAGAGTGGGTGCTGCTTGTGGGTGTGTCGTTTCCTTTTCTGCCGTGTTCCATCACATGCCAAAAAACTGTACCAGCCAGCAGTGGGAGGCCTGGGAGAGGAGCTAGGCCATGTCCAAGGTGCCAGCTGGGAAGTGAAGACAAAGTATTGCCCCAGGCAAATGGGAGCATCTATCTGTCATGTCAGCTTCCCACAGCGGGCTCTTCCTGAGGCCCTGCCAGAGTGCTCATCCCTTATCCTCTCAGGTTAGTGTGGGATCACTGACCTAGAGGTCTGCAGGTAGGTGGCTTTTGTTCTGGTAGCAGGTTGCAAACCCAGGGGTCTCCATCAGCGCTGGCCAACCTTTTCTATAGAGGGCCACATAGTAAACATTTTGTCTTCTTTGTAACCAGGCAGCTTTGTACTTGCTGTGTAAGAACAACCACTAGACACAAATCAACAGATGCCTTTGAGATCCAACAGACAGCAACTTGCAAAGGAAGCCAGGAGGAGTTCCTGGCCCACAGGTCCACAGGTCCACTAGTGACATCAGACTGATGCTTTTCAGCCAGCCATGGGCTGTTCTACTTTTGCTGCAAGAGGTCTTGGCCATAGTACAAGTTCCTTGCTTGCTAAGAAGGGCAAGGCCAAGCCCTGTCCTTATCCATAACAGCTCAGCAGGGCTAAGGCAGGGTTGGGCTTGCTGAGAAATTGGCCTCTAAAAAGGGACACACGGCCCTATACATGTTTCACCACTCTCTGGACTGAGAATAACACAGGTGAGGATAGGGGCTGAGATTCCTCTCCTTGGCCCAGCATGGCTGTCCATAGCTAGCTCCTTATCCTAAAGAGCTCAGCTCTAGGACACAGCTAGAATCAACAGCACATGTTTTGCCCACAGAGGGCAAGTTCAGAGTGTCTTCAGTAGAGATCATGAGAAAATAGGAGACGAGGGGAAATCTATGCACCGGCAGTGGACCGTGGGCAGGACTCCTCGTGGGGTGTGGCTTCTGTCACATAGTGATCAAGCAAGCTAAGTCCATACTGGGGGGGACAGTGGTGATACTTAGGAATGAAAAGGTCCTGGGGCGTGGGGGATGCCTTGGAGGGAACTACCTTGTAGCTCATCAGTGAAAGGAAGATAATGGGCTCATAAAACAGAAAGGCCTTGGGGGCCCCTGTGCTCTGTGAGCTGTGGATCTTCAGATAGCAGAACTGCTGGCTAGATGGCTCTTACCCAGTTAGACACCCGAAGGAAGGCAGGAGTCCAGATCTGAGTCTCAGTGTCTACAGAGGCATGGGGGGGCAGCAGGGGTGTGGGTTTCATAACCTCAGTTATGTTCTCGGGAAAGAGAGCAGGGCAGCACTGTCTGCAGGGAAGCAGGGGCAGGTTGTGACCATGGAGGACTCACAAGCAGCCACGTTCAGATCGTGACAAGCAGGTTGGCCAGGCACTTCATGTTGGGATGGATCAGGACTGCAGGCTAGAGGCTGAAGCCACAGCCAGTTTAGTTCTGATGCTCCGGGTTGTACCGTACATATAGAGAAATGAGGAGTTAGAGGAGGGGATCAAAAAAATACTGCTCTTAATGGGGGAGGGGAGGCAGGGCGCTGGTAGCATCAGGGCCTGCCTGCCCTGCCTCCCTAATGGGTCCTTCTTGTGTCCGTGATGCTCTGGATGCCTTTAAACCCAAGTTCACTCCTGCTGGAACACCACCATATTATATTTGAGGCTGCAAAGGTGGGACATCACCAACACCTCCAGGACACAATGCTCTGAAACCATTCTCTCGGCAGTAGAGACAACCGACCCTGAGCAGGTTTTCAGCCTGTGGGATAGAGACAGCCGGGAAGTCCTGGCTGCAAGTAAAATAGAAACAGAAATTGACACCAAGGCAGGCTGGTGATCCACAGTCTGGCTCCTCTGATGCCTTGGAGCTTAGTGGAGATGGCAGCAAATGTCAGGCTCAGGGGAAGAAAATAAAATAACTTTCTGGCAGCTGGGGATGAAAGGGCATGCTGTATTGTGAGGCTCACCAGGGTATCCATGAATTGCCCCAACGTTTGGAGGAACTGCAGCTGTCCCTGTGTTTAGGTGGAGGCTGCCCAAGTGTCTTCTACAAGGCACTCAAGTCTGTGGACAGAGACTTGGAGGAAATGACAGGTCTGTCTTCCCAGCATAGACTATCCATGCTAATCCAATGGTATCTCCAGTCAAGCAGCCTCGGTGACCAAATGGATAGTTCGAGGCATCGTCTCTGTATAATGGAACCTCCTCTATAGTAAGGAGAAGGCTGCAGGTCCCCTCTCTCAGAGGTCACTATCCCTGAATAACGTTTCGGGGTGAAGGAAGTGTTCTTTGAGCTCATGCATGACTGACTGAGCCCAGTCTCGTGATAGCCTTACCCATCAACAGTGTGGAGAGGGCAGACAGCGCTCAGGGCCAGCAGGGTTTCTCCATGTTCATGTCACTGGCCCACAGCTCTAGCACCGCCCGGGAGGAAGCAGAATTCTAAACGGTCCACTGCGGGCAGTTGTAACTGTCACTGGGCGTGGCCAAGCGTAGCTAAAGGTGAGCGTGGAAGGGCTAGAATGAGCTCCGCCAGGGGTGAGAGGTGAGAGCTGGGTACCCAAAGCCAGGTATGGGCAAAGGTTTGGGAGCCAAAGGACACAGAGCAGGCAAGGACAGTCAGAATATTGGTAAATCTTGGGTGCAGGGCTGGCTGACAGGGGGTGAGTTCAATTTAGGAACCTCCTAGAGACCCCATCCTACCTACAGGTATAGGGATTCAGGCATTATGCTGGCCTGCCTCGTCACCGGGCAGAATGCACTCAGGCAGTACCCTGGTCAGCCCAGGTGCAAAGGACCCATTTAAAAGAAAGACCTCTGCCCACTTACGCTCCTTTTCCGTTCCTCTCTCTGGATTCTCTCTTTCCCCACTGTTTTCCTAGGGCAGACAGGACTTTTCCTGTCTCCCTCTTCTCTTCTGCCATCTCTCTTTTTCTGTTTCTTTACCGTGCCGCGCCCCTCCACCATTCCCTTTCTAGCAAAACTTCTCATTAAGCTAAGCTCTGTCTGCCTGGCATGTTTGTCCCTCCGCCTCTGGTCACCCTTGCCTGCCATGGAATCTGCCAAAGTCCCCTTCAAGCTTTATCATGCATTGCTCCCCAAACCCTCACCACAAACAACCAAGCATGCGCATACCATCTTGTGTCAGGAGGGAGCCTGTCACTTGCTCCTCCCAGCAGCACCATGCAGTCAGGTCTGCTGCATCCCTAACTGGTCACAAGGGGATGAGGGATCGCAATTCACCCAGGACTCCCCTCCAGACACGCAGCGTTTAGAGTTGCTGTCTGCAGATCTAGGGCTCCATCCCATGTGTGTCATCACCCCATGTTACCCTATGACAGCCATGAAGCCAAGTGAGAGGAATGACATAGTTGGGGACTTCTGGGTCAGTGGAGACGCTCCAAACCACTCACACCATGTAGACATCAAATAAAATGGAAGCCATTTGCTAGTAGAATCCATACCTACGCCAGACCTAATGACGCACACCTGCAAGCCCAACACTTGGGAGGTAGCAGCAGTTGAGATCACCCTCAACAATGTGAGTTCAAGGCCACCCTGGATCATATGAGATCCACTCTCAAAATACAAAGCGATCCATGTTAATATAATGAATATTCGTCAGTCACTACTATAAAGTCATCCTTCAGGGCCCCATTGAGAGCCTTCATAACTGCTTAGACAGGGTGGGGGGCAGAGAAACAGTAAAACAATTTTAGAAGACAAAACAAAGTTCTCCTTGGGCTTCCTGTTACTTATTAGCAACCACAAAATGATGTAATTACCCTCCCTTCAAAATAGAATAACAATTTCTAAGAGTCATGTCTACATTACCCAACATGCCTGAATACAGATTGTTGTCCTGGAATTATCTGTCAGATTGACCGACAGCCATAAAATTAAAAGAGAAAATGGCTCTAGAATTCAACAGGGGGCTTCCTAAAGAACAGGCTCTCTGGAAGAGGACATGACAGACACTCTTCCGTGGTCAGACGGTGTTGACAGCATGTGGTGTGGACAGGTCTCTGGTCTCTGGAGGGTCTGAACTGAGGAGTCTTGGAGTCCTCTGACCTTCACCAGGGAGGGGACAAGAGAGGGAGGATGAGAAGGGAGGGGCACAGTGGCCAAGCCTGGCAGCAGGTGAAGGAGGCCAATATGTGTGGTGAGCCTCAATTGTTCCAGGGAGATGCCAGAGTTTGGACTACAGATTGGAGTGGTTCACGGAGGACTATGAAGGAGAATGAAATGCAATCCAAAATAGTTCCTACTCACCAGTTCTCTCACAGAGGGAGAGGGAGGGAGGGAGGGAGGGAGGGAGAGAGAGAGAGAGAGAGAGAGAGAGAGAGAGAGAGAGAGAGAGAGAGAGAGAGAGAGAGAGAGGTGCACTAAGATGTTTTCCCTGGGGCTGGAGAGATGGCTCAGAGGTTAAGAGCACTGACTGTTCTTCCAGAGGTCCTGAGTTCAATTCCCAGCAACCACATGGTGGCTCACAACTATCCTTCTGGTCTCTCTTCTGCATGCCTCTTGCATCCATGCTACCTTGCACCTAATAATAAAATCTTTTTTTAAAAAAGATGTTTTCCCTGAAGGGTGACATCAACAGAATTTTCACTAGCATTTTCCACTTTCAAGGAGGCAGAGGTGACACAGATGGATGCCACAGTTTCACCTGCTCTCTCGCCCTTTTCCAGTTCTTCCCACCTCTGTGCACTTTAATCCTCGTGGCTCTCTCTTCTGCATGCCTCTTGCATCCATGCTACCTTGCACCTGATAGTTGATGGATAACTGGCTCATATATCTCTAACCCCAGATGTTTAATGTCAGAAATCCTTGCCACTGGTATTAGTGGACTACAAATCTCCCACTGGCATGATATTGCTGCCACTGTTGGTAATATGGGTAATCCCTTCAGGACAGATGGCCTCCATACTGGTGGTAATAAAAGCTAAAAGTGGTGGCATTATTGCAGCCTTCAGAACTTGCCTCATTGTCCAGAGGCAAGGTTCCTCTACCCAGGGATACAGCAGGGCCTCTCTTCTTAACCCAGTGGGCCTTGACATGCTTTGACAAATGACCACCCATTCTTCATGATGCTCTTAGGGCACTCAGAGCAGGCAAATTTTTTCTCACGTGTGTGTGTGTGTGTGTGTGTGTGTGTGTGTGTGTGTGTGTGTGTGTGTGCAGCTCATCTGAATGGGCCAAATGCTTCCCACAGCATGACCAGAAACACACAGACATATCTTACAGCTGTTGTGGTTGGGGCTGTCTCCAGCAGCACAGGGCTTTGATAGGAATCCACTGAGTCATCGAGGCTAGACTTTTCTATCTGAGGGGAGTAGGGAAAAGGCACCCGCAAACTCTCCTGATGGTTTCCTTCTTTATTCCCCCTCTTTATTCTGTCTGTCCTCTCATGTTTTTCACAGCTTTTATTCCCCAACAGAATCTTCCAGGCAGTACAAGAGTCAAAATGGTTGCATCCCATTTCTCAAGTGAATGATTACAGGTAAAAACAGGTTTTTCATCTCCCTTACATGATTAAACATTTGTGTATTACAGGTGAAAAATGAATGAACCCACATACATTCATACCCAAGCAACTTGTTATAGATTAACCATGTGGGCAAGCAAGGTGTTCTTGTCAGGTCTTTCACTGGCAGGATGCATGATAAAGAAAGGGCCAATTATTTCATTACTCATCTTGAAAGGTAATCTTAAAGGAATCACAAACCTAAGCTTTTAAAAATGAAAAAGAATCAGTCAGCTCTACCTTAAATCTTTAGGGTATGTATACATTCACACACACACACACACACACACACACACACACACACACACACACACACACACATTTCAGGAGATTGAGGGAAGAAATGGGTATAAGAAATTAATCATAACCTTTGGTCATCAACCAAACCAAACTGGAGAGTATGTCAGCCAGTAATAATTGGGCTGCTTTGTTCCTGTTCCCTGACCTTAAAGAGTTCCTCACTCAACTGTGTGCCTTTTTAAAACTTTAGATTGTCTTTTGGGTCCTTTACCTCTAAGTTATCTAATAAAAACATCTTGATCTAACTTTGTTATTTCCAAAGCTTTGTTTGAGCTGTGCCGCACTCTGAGATCTGTGAACACAACTGACACTAAGGTTAAAAGAATTTAAACTATCTGGGCCACTGGGACTCAATTGTGTCTTAATCATTTAACTTGAGCTACAATCTATGCAGCTCCTTAAGTGAAATTCACAGACCCTGGCTGTGAAACATATCCTTGTATTTATTTTTATTCATCAAAGCTCTGTATAAGCTCATCAAACTAGACCATATAGCCTAGAGAGGGATCATCTTCTTGACAATCCACAGGTAAAAATGCCCAGTAGAGCCGGGCAGTGGTGGCGGACACCTTTAATCCCAGCACTTGGGAGGCAGAGGCAGGCGGATCTCTGAGTTCAAGATCAGCCTGGTCTACAAGAGCTAGTTCCAGGACAGCCTCCAAAGCCACAGGGAAACCCTGTCTCAAAAAACCAAAAAAAAAAAAAAAAAAACTGCCCAGTAGAACAGGATGTCTCCAAGAGATGAACACATGTGACATGCAGTGGAGATCTCCCCACATCCACTCACACCATGGCAGATACCAGAGAAAGGGAGCCACAGCAAACATGTAAGGCACAGCAGAAGCAAAAGACCTTCTAGGGTCTGCAGTCCCGTGGCCTTGCCTAAACCAGATGGATCCATCAGAGGATTCCTTTCTGGTGGACTGACACCTGGAACTTCAGTTGCAACTTGCTGTTCCTCTAGCATGGCCAATGGCAATGTCTTTTCTCTACAAGCCAGCTCCACAGGCCCAGAGGTAGGAGGTCTTGCCATATTCTTTGCCACACCCCAATGTGACAAATATGCAGTTTGTTTTTATGCTCAGATCTCCAGAGTCCTTCTCTTTGCTGTCTTTACAGTGGGGACAGATACGCATGTCCCACTGGGTCCTCTGACTAACTTGGGGATAGGTCTCAGGTCTGTTCTCTTCTCCACCCCATGTCTCAGAATATGTCCTTTCCCCACCTGATCTATGGAGGTCAAGGTGAGCTCCTCATCAACTGGAGCATTTTTGATAGCCAGTGGCAGGCTGGGAGATGGTTCTGGTTCCCCGAAGTACCCATTGGTGAATCCCCCGGAAGCTTGGCATGGAGGAGAGTTGAGCAGCGTTCGCACTGACTATGCAGCAGGAATGGAGGCAGCTGAGACAGTGGGTGTCTGAGTGATACTGATGCTGCTGCTATGCTACTCCAAGTAAATCGCTCACATTGGAGGCAAAGGGAACGCCTGGGCCTGTGCATTCTGAACTTGGAGATTTTGCAGCTGGTGGGGGTGGGTCTGCTAACTGACACGTCCCTTGACCCCCTCCCTGTTGGTGCTCAAATGATGATGACACCAGAGTCTGGAGCGTTTCCCAAGGAAATAGCTTGGGTTGTAAAGTTCTGCCCTGATGGCGGTGCTGCTTGGAGGGCCTGAAGAACCTTCCCCCTTGAACTATCTTAAAGGAGCAAGGATTTGTGGTTACGGTGTCCACAGGTTTCATCCCCCCTCTTTTTGCTGACTCCCTTGCGGTGACCTTCCCAGTGTCTGGTTCTGCTGTATGTTCAGAACACCAGGCTCCCGTAGCCCACTGACCCGGAGCATCTGGCCTTACGAGCTGGATCCTGATTGTCTACTGGTAAGAAACTCCGTCATTTCCATGTTGCTGGTGACAGTGGTTGTTGAGTGTCTAATTGGCTCTGGTGCAAAAGGAGCTGCAACTAGCGTGTGAAGACAGCGAGACGGCAGAACTGATGGAAGTCCTGAGGTGACAGGCTGTGCATCATCCAGAGCTGACGATCGGGACTGCCTGAGAAATAGGAATCCAGGAGTCAAGGTAATTGTACAAACGCAGCTGATAGAGTAGCAAAATAATGCTTCCATTCAGGGCCACCAGCACCCCGGTCACATATGGAGTCTGTCCGAGAGCACATTAGTCAGACCCGGGGTGGAGGGCAGGTTGGCACAGCAGCAATGGTGCCCCATTTCCCTGATTTGTGATGAGCCATTGGTTTGCAGCTGGTATGATGGTCATTCGACCCGACCATCGCCTGCCAGTGTGCTCACATCTCTGGTGGTCCTTCCCAGGAGGGGACACAGTACAATTGCAGGAAGATGAGGGACCATATGAGGGCAGGGCAGACGTTGGGAAGAGGTATTGTGGTCCTGGTGCCAGGCCCCGGTGTCAGTTACAGTGCTCATGGTGCCTTTGAAGAGAGTGACCTGTCTCCAGTGCCCCCTGCTGGTGAGAGAGAGAAGTGGGAGCAGGTGACTCAGTCCAGGGAGGACTCTAAGAGGGGCCGGTCCTTTGTGGGTGTTCCTTGCAGCACCTGGCATTGTGAGCAGTGGTGTCAGTTGTGAGGGTCACAGGTGTGGTGTTCCCACAGCTCCTCTGTCCTTGGGCTGTGGGGCCAACCGGTCTCCCACACGTCACCAGGTCCTTGCTCAGCAGGCTTCTTGCCGATCCCAGAGTGATGGCCAGTCTGAATGTCTCCCTCTCTTTCTTTTTTGCCACCTGCACCCTCTGTGAGGTGGCGAGGAGGGCATCTAAAGCCCTGCTCCCAGCGGGTACCTATGTCAGTTTTTCCCGGGAGGCATTGGGCGCAGCCCAGCTGGCAGCCTGCTGCCTAGAGCTGCGAGTGTTGGTGGAACTTGGCCCCTGGGCCGGGGGTTTCGGGCCCGACCTGTTGCTCACACTGGTCTTCCTGCTCTTCGTGGTGCATGGGGTCACCTTTGATGGGGCCTCCGCCAACCCCACTGTGGCCTTACAGGAGTTCCTCATGGCGGAGGCATCGCTGCCCAGCACTCTGCTGAAAGTGGTGGCCCAGGTGCTGGGCGCACAGGCTGCCTGTGCCCTGACCCAGCGCTGCTGGACCTGGGAGCTCAGTGAACTACATATGCTGCAGAGCCTCATGTCTGTGCACTGCAGCTCAACCCTGCACACGTCCGTGTTGCAGGGCGCACTGGTGGAGGGGGCCTGCACCTTCTTTTTCCATCTGAGCCTCCTCCGCCTGCAGCACAGCCTTCGTGTCTACAGGGTGCCTGCCCTGGCCCTGCTGGTCACTGTCATGGCCTACACAGGTGAGCCCTGCTCCCCTTTCTGCTGGATCTGTCAGGACCTTGACACCTTCATTGGTAGCCTACGGGGGGGGGGCGGGTCTGCTGGCCAAGGGGCCCACAAGTCCTTGTAGTCACTTCTTGGGCCCCTGACAGGTGTGTAGGGACTGGAAGGCTAGACCTGGGTTTGTGTCCAGGGGAGTCCTGTACCGTATATCTTTCTGCAATTCCTAGATGCAGTGTTGATTACATCTGGGGCAGCTGGAGCATCTAGGCAGTTTAAGGCTTGGTTCCAGCTGTGCTTTGAATGCCCCTGAGCCCCCAAACACCCCAAAAGGGGTGATGCATCCCATGATCAGCCCTGGGATCCACCTGGAGGGAGGCATGCCTAGATGGGATTCCCAGGACAGGCAGCACTGCAGGCTACTGACCAGATGCTCCTGAGAGCTGTGGGCTCTGTGGATGCTTGGCCAGAAGAGGGCGCCAGATCTCACTACAGATGGCTGTGAGCCACCATGTGGTTGCTGGGAATTGAACACAGGACCTCTGGAAGAGCAGGCAGTGTTCTTAACCACTGAGCCATCTCTCCAGCACCAGAGCTGAGGTTTCCAAAGGCTCCTTCCAGGAGACCAAGAGCCCAGGAAGCAGAAACAGCACAAGCCAAATGCCGAGCCAAGCCAGCCCAAGACTTGGTGACCCAAGCTAGCAAGACCACAGGAAGGACCTCCAGCACCCTGATCAGATGGGATAAACTGAGGCCAGAAGTGTAGAGAATGTGGGAGGGTGGTGGCCTACAGCAGAATGAATAGGGCTGTGCCCTGCGCTGTGGGAGGGTTCCCACCTCCCACAGGAGAGCACCCGTGTCCTGCACCCAGGTCTAGGCCCACACAGCACTTGCTTTGCCTAAGGCCCAGGCTTGGCTCTGCTCTGCCTGCCCTCTGCCATTGTCCAGCTTCCTGGCATGGTCTGAAATGTTGTAGCTGCCTCAATTGCTCCCCTCACCCCGCTTCTCTCTGCGGCTACTCAGCAGGTGATAACTTCTCTGTAGTTCTCCCAAGGCCTGAAAGTGACATCTCTGTCACTATCACTGTTTTTAATCTCACCTTCCCTGTCTCAGTCTTGTCCCCTTCCCCCCATCCTTATTTAATTTTTGTGTTTTTGTTTTAATCCCCTCTCTGACTCTGGCCCTGTCTTGGTGTGTCTGTTTCCCACCCCTGCCCCCAACTTTTCTCTTTCCCTCCCCATATCCCATGCTCTCTCTCTCCCCATGTCTCTCTGGTCCACCTCCCAGAAGGTAGGGAGGGGTGTTGGATCAGAGGACTCCTGATGCAGGAGTCTCAGGGTGAGGGATGGGGGAGTGTGTCAGACATCCCTGGTCGCAGCTGCTCTCCTGTGACCTCTGGCCTTGGCCGCACCAGCCTTGATCCTTTGTGCTCACCAGCATGCAACAGGGAGGGCAGTTGTCCCCAATCCCCTAGTGCCAAGAGCCCAGTTCCATGTCTAGCAGTGTGGTCTCAGAGATGGCAGCTTGGGTCACAGCCAGCCCATAAGAATTCTGTGCTTCTGTCCACAGCTGGGCCCTACACATCTGCCTTCTTCAATCCTGCCCTGGCTGCCTCTGTCACATTCCACTGCTCTGGAAACACGCTGCTGGAGTACACCCACGTGTATTGCCTGGGTCCTGTGGCAGGTAAGCAGTGGGGGCAAGGCTGGCCCAGGTAGTTAGTGTCCATGGGCAGACACAGACACAGACACACAGGGCATTACTAGCTACAGATTCAAAATGCTGCCACCCTTGCTGGCTCCCTGGGATCTTGGGGGTTGGGGCCACAAGGATTTCAGATCCGTTCTCGTAGTCTCTGCAGGGTGGACAGTTGGAGAAAGTGACTAAGGGGGGAATGTCTTGGTTTGGATTGTCACAGAGGAGAGGGCATGGTATTAGGTGGAGTGTGGGGTATGGAGAATTGGACCGACCCTCTGAGGGCTCTTGTGTGGGCAGCAGGGACAGGCTGCACAAGTCCGCTTGTGCCTGGGTTCCTTTCTTCTCAGGGCATCTTCACATACCCAGTTACAGCTGTCTTTCTGGGTGTCGCCAACACAGGGCCTATGGGACACAGAGGTCATGCTTGGATAACCCTGTTCCCTTCAGGGTTGCAGCCCTGGGTGGTCTGCCCTGGGCTAGGGTAACCCAGAGAAGGGCGCCAGATGTCCCTAGCTACAGGATCTGGGAAATTCTGGTACTGGCAAATTCCTCTCTGGCACTAGGTTTCCCCACACTGCCCACGGTTTTAGCAGATGACTGAGATCTACTTGGAAATGCTCCTGTCCTTCCAGGTCCACACTTGGCAGGACTCAGGGCGGAGCCTAAACCCAAGGGGAACAGAAACAGAAGCCCCAGCTCTCCCCACGAACACAAGCTTGGGATGATGGCTGAGACATGGTCTCATCATTGTAACCTGGGTTATTGGAACATGATAGAAAAGATGAGACCCCTCTCTCTGCCCCATGTGTCCTACCCGCATGGGCCACTCTTCTGTGGGCAGCTTCCAATGCATCCCCTTGTCCCCAAATACACACTGCAGGGCTCTTCTATAATTTGTCAGCTTTAATATACTTGTGTGTAGGTGTATGTGTATGTGTGTACATGTGTTCATATATGTGAGTACACATATGCACACGGAAGCCAGAGGTCAACCTTGGATGTCATTCCCTTGCTATTGGTTTTGATTTGTTTTCTGAAAACTCTCTGATTAGCCTAGACTGGCTGGCCAGCAAGCCCCAGGGATCTTATTGTCTCTTCCTACCCAGTGCTGGGATTATAAGTACATTCCACTGTATCTTGTTTTGGGGGAGGTTGAGCTTGGAGGCAGGGTCTCTACACATAGCCCTGGCTGTCCTAGAACTCTTTATGTAGATCAGGCTGGCCTCAAACTCATAGAGGTCTATCTGCCTCTATCTCCCGAGTGTTGGGATTAAAGGTGTGTGCCACTATACCTGGCTTGCCTAGCTTTTTATACATAGATGCTGGAGACCAAACTTAGACCCTCATATATAAGGGTTAGGATGTCTTTATTCAGATAAACACCAGCCAAACACAAGCCAGAGAGAGAGTGCCCTGAGGCAGCAGGCTAGGGAGCCCAGGAAGAGGCGCTCCCACGTCTGTCACCCCCTTAAGAATTCCCCACGCATCATCCTGAACCTCCCCTGACCACACCCTAACAGGTATAGTCAAGCATCTGTAGCCAGCTCCTAGGACGCGGGGCTACAGTGTCTCCCTACAATTCCCCTTTTAGTCTAAAAGAGGATTAAAACTTAATAGTGTAAAAGATCCAAAATTAACAATCATAAAGGTGAAATACAAGAAGATACAATAATCTGCTATGGCACATCCTAACTAAGTCTATTCCAGCTAAGCCCTCAAGTCATGTGAAAAGGGTGTCCAACTTGAACACCTCCTTCCAATCCCATCTCTAAACAATAAGAAAGTTATTCATAACTAGCTTACACAACCCTAATAGACAAATGGGAATGGGGCGTAGCATCTTCTAAGTTACTTCCTGCTAAAACGGGATTAGCCTTGAGGGGTTCTGTGTGTGGGGGGGAATGTTAGTATAGTGACAGTCTCTAATGGGTTATCTCCAGTCCATGTTAGATGGAATTTGCTTGACTGAAGATCTAGGTTGAAATTCTCAACTTGATTGAAGTCAGTACTCGAAGTTCTGGTCGGAGTGTCAGTTGAAACGGAGTGAGTTGAATCCAGTGCAGTCCAGGAGGTATGGACCAATTCCTTTTCCGGAGCATCCAGGGATTGTTGTCAGGCGGGTCTTCATTGGCTGTATGGGACTCAAATATAAGAGTCAGCAGAGAAATGTTTGCTTGCATATGTATGTATGCTGGGAAAGGCAACCATGGGAAAACGACAATTATGAGAGGGTGTAGGCCTTGAAAGAAAGAGCCAAGAAAAGACAAAAGATAGTCCTCAAATTCTTCATTTATTCTGTATTACACCAATTGGCTTCTTGATATAACACAGAAACTCGAAAATTCAGTTAAACAACATGCTTGGATTTTAGGGGAGGAAAGCCAAATCCAACCCTAAATCCAGCATTGATTTACTTGAATAGGGACTAGGAAATGAAGAGAAATAGAGTTATTTGAGAGACAGCTGTAAAGTTTACCGTATGGTACGTTCCTTTTGTTTGATGGTTATAGCTACCTTCGTTTCTTTAAGTATCTACCCATGCAGTGGCCTTTGACTTCTGGAGATGAGTTTTTCTGTGAAGATAAGAACAAAGCACTTCCCTTTCTTTTGGGAGGCTTTCATTTAGTTTACGAGATATACCTCAGTAAACACCTGTCAGTTGTCCTTGTTGAGAGGGTTGTCTTTTTCAACTCAAATCTTGATCAATTTTGATGGTATCCAAAGTTTTTCTTCTCCTGTGGAAACAAATGCAAAACCCCTATCCCAACGTAACACATGTCCAGGTTTCCATACTGAGGTCAGTACATCTTTGAAGTACACTGGTTGATTTAGTTCAACATTTTTTCCATAGTCCAGTGTCTTTCCACAGCTGTTTGTCCTTTGTCATTGGCATTAAGAAAGTTTAGTGTCAATAGAGCATTATGCAACCTGTGTTTGGGGGGTTTTGACTTACCAGCCTGTCTATGGAGCATCTCCTTAAGCGTTCTATTAGATCTTTCAACAACTGCTTGTCCTGTAGGATTGTGTGGTATACCTGTGACATGCTTTATGTTATAATATTTGAAGAACTGTTCCATTTTTGTGGAGACATATGCTGGAGCATTGTGAGTTTTTATCTGTGCAGGTATACCCATAACTGCCATCACCTCTAGCAGGTGTGTAATAACAGAATCAGCCTTTTCAGAGTTGAGAGCAGTAGCCCATTGGAAACCTGAGAATGTGTCTATAGTATGATGCACATATTTCAAATTTCCAAATTCTGCAAAGTGAAAGACATCCGTCTGCCAGATCTCATTCCTCTGAATGCCTTTAGGATTACAACCTGCTGGCAATGGAATTTGATTATAAAAGGATCAAGTAGGACAGTTTCTCACTATCTCCTTGGCTTGTTGCCAAGTGATGGAGAAGTCCTTCTTTAAACCTTTGCTATTTACATGATGTTTTTGTGAAATTCTGAGGCTTCTAGCACAGTGCCAATTAATAAATGATCAATCTCGTCATTGCCTTGTGCTAGTGGGCCTGGCAGACCCTTATGGGATCTGATATGTGTAATATATATAGGATTACTTCTGTTTCTGATTGTTTCCTGTAATTGTAAGAACCGTTGTTAGTTAGGTTAGTTCAGTATTATCAGGGACGAATTCTGCGGTTTCTATGTGTAAGACGACTCTCTCTGCCTATTGGGAATCAGTAACTATGCTAAGAGGCTCTGTGAAATCCGTAAGCACCATGAGAATTGCATAAAATTCTGCCTTCTGTACAGATGTGTACAGACTTTGAACTACTTTACTTACCTCACTTGCTTTATAATCAGCCTTACCTGATTTGTTAGCATCAGTGTAGAAGGTAAGAACTCCAGAAATGGGAGTTTGTCTTACAATACGTGGAAGAATCCAGACTGTCTTTTTTTATGAATTTAATTCTGTCGGTTTTGGGATAGTTGTTGCTAATTGTTCCCAAAAAGTCAGTAAGAGCTATTTGCCAATATTCATTATCCTTCCATAAGGAGGAAATTTCTTCATTAGTTAAAGGTACTATAATTTCTGCTGGATCTTTCCCAGTCAGCTGACGAAGTCTTAATTTGCCCTTTAAAATCAAATCAGAAATCTTTTCTATATACATCTTTAACTTTTTATTCTGTTTATGTGGCAGAAATATCCATTCTAATATAGTGTCTTCCCTCTGCATCAGAATTCCACAAGGATATTCTCTGGATGGCAAGATGACCAGAATGCAAGCCCCACATTGGGCACCAGGTATAAGGGTTAGGATGTCTTTATTCAGATTAACACCAGCCAAACACAAGCCAGAGAGAGTGCCCTGAGGCAGCAAGCTAGGGAGCCCAGAAAGAGGGCACTCCTCACAGGCATAGTCAAGCATATCTGTAGCCGGCTCCTAGGAGGTGGGGCTACAGTGTCTCCCTACACTCATACTTATAAGACAAGCACTCTATGGGCCAAGCCATCTCTTCAACCCTAATATTTCAGTTTTTGGCATAACTTTGGGTATGCTGCCTTCATGCTCATCTCTTGTGATGTTGGGGGTCCTGCCTTGGCTGCCTCTGTCACTGCTCTGGGAACACCTTGCTGGAATACACACGTGTGTATCACCGGCCTCAGACTTGTGGTTCTCCTTCCTGGTGTGACAGAACGGCAGACATGTATCAGCATGCCTGGCTCTAGTCACCATCTTCATCTAGAAGTTGTCAACACAAAAACAAAAGTTTACAAAGGTTAGTTAGAATTCAACATTGAGGAGCTGGAGAGATGGCTCTGTGCTATAAAATGCTTTTGCCAAACACACAAGGAACTGAGATCAAGTCACCAGAATCTACATGTGGCTATGACATAGAAACACACGCACGCACGCACGCACGCACGCACGCACATGCAGAGACAGAGAAACAGAGACAGTCATAATTAAGAACTAAGAACTAGGTAGTTGCTTTTAATCCCAGCATTGGGAAGACAAAGGCAGGTAGAACTCTGAGTTCAAAGTTAATCTGGTCTACAGAGCAAGTTCCAGGATAGCCAGTGCTACACAGGGAAACCATGTCTCAGAAAAACAAACAAACAAATGAACAAAGGAACAACAAAACACACCACCCCCCCCCAAAAAGAACTGGTCAGTTAAACATTAGGTGGAGCTCAGGGAATCCTGCTGAAGAGAGGGAGGAAGGATTGTAGGAGCCAGAGGGGTCAAATACATCACACACACACACACACACACACACACACACACACAAAAAAAAAAAAAAAAAAAAAAAAAAAAAAAAAAAAAAAAACCAGAATCATAGGGGCTTACAGAGACTGAAGTGACAACCAGGGAGTCTGCATGGGACTGGCCTAGGCCCTCTGCATACGTTACAGTTGTGTAACTTGGTCCTCTTATGGGACTCCTAACAGTAAGAACAGAGACTGTCTTTGACTCTTGCCAGCTTTTGAGACCCTACTCCTGTGTGGCCTTGTCCAGCCTTAATACAAGGGGAGGAGTTTTGTCTTACTGCAATTTTCTATGTCATGTTTTGCTGATATCCATGGGAGGCCTGCCCTTTTTGGAGGAGTAGATGGGGGAGGGGCAGAGTGGAAACTGCAGAGTGGGATCTCTCCTCCTTCCCTGGCCAGCTGATCCCTCTGAGGACCTGGAAGAAGTGAAGACTGAGAATATCAGAGAAAGCATGGCGACTGAGCCAGCTCTCCGTCCCTAGTCCTTCCTAACCGAGGTCTAACCCTGCTCTTTCCCTGTGTTGGGGTTACTATTGCTGTGATGAAACACCATGACCAAAGCAAGCTGGGGAGGAAAGGGCTGAGGGAAAGGGTTTATTTGGCCTACACTTCCACATCACTGTTCATCATCAAAGGAAGTCAGGACTCAGGACGGGAACTCACACAGGACAGGGACCTGGAGGCGGGAGCTATTGCAGAGGTCATGGAGGGCTGCTGCTTACTGGTTTGTTCGCTTTGGCTTGCTCAGCCTGCTCTCTTATAAAATCCAGGACCGCCACCCACAATTTTGGCTGGGCCCTCGCCCATTAATTAATAATAATTAAGAAAATGGCCTATAGGTTTGCCTACAGCCCACTCTTACAGAGGCCTTTTTTCTTTCTTTTTCTTTTCTTTTCTTTTTTTTTTTTTTTTTTTTTTGAGACAGGTTTCTCTGTGTAGCCTTGGCTGTCCTGGAACTTGACCAGGCTGGCCTCAAACTCACAGAGATCCATCTGCCTCTGCCTCCCGAGTACTGGGATTAAAGGTATGCCACCACCATCAGGTGGAGGCATTTTCTTAACTGAGGCTTCCTTCTCTAACTGACTTTAGCTTGTGTCAAGTTGGGATATAGCTATCTAGCACACCCACGTCCCCAACTTCTGCTCACTAAAAGCAGCCCTGCCTACCACGCCTTAGAGGCAGCCCGAAAAATGGTGTGAGACGTGTGTGGGCATCCTGAGTCCTGGGTCCCCAGAGCATCATCTAAAAGCATTCCTAACCTCCCGTGAGGGCTCTGTGAGCTATTTAGGCAGCTTGTTCTGGGCATTAAGAGGCAGGACCCAGAGAAAGGATGTGGCCAGAAAAGAGCCAGGCCAGAGCCCAGGTAGGACCTTGCAGGGAGGGCCTGGGCTCTCATGTCCTGACTGGTCTACAATCTAACCCCATCTCTTGCAGGGATGATCCTGGCTGTCCTACTGCATCAGGGTCACCTTCCCCGCCTTTTCCAGAGAAATCTGTTCTACCGGCAGAAAACAAAATACCGAACTCCCAGAGGGAAGCTGTCCCGGGGTGCTGTGGATACCCAGATGTCCACAAAGGAGTAAAGTGGCAGAAGTTTGTAGCTTTTATATACCAGGGCTGTAGCCACCGGGGTCCAGCTGAGCTGTCTTGCTCACAGAGGCTTCAGTCACCTCTTGAAACTTCTGGGTTCCCCTCCATGGAAATCATTTATCAATAAACAGTTGCTAAGACCCACCCATATCCCTGGCCTGACAGAAGCTTCTGGAAGGACAGGTGAGTGTGAGTCCTTTTTACCTTTCTTTCCTGATTCATGTTTACACAATGATAATAAAAAGTAATGCTACAAAGACTGGCAAAAAGCCCAGGGTAAGCTAACCTGGGCCTGGCCACCTGGTGCAGTCAAGAGAGACCTAAGACTTCCTGTGGGCCCCAAGGATTACAGTAGACCCTGCAATGGAGATTTCAATGACTGTTCCTGGCACAAGGAACCCAATGCTGATACTTATCAAGTTTCCTGCCCTTAGGACACTGGTTATTTATCCCCCAAGGCTAGGCTGTCCCTTACTCCAGGAGTTCCTGGGTCATAGCATGTGGTGGTATAGGACTTGAGGACAAAACAAGGGCATAGTCCTGGTTTCCTGGATACTGGTGAGGCCACTCCGAAGAGAAAGAAGACCTTTCCAGGCCTTTCCATGCCTGCCCCTTTACCTTCTCTAAGGCCCCTCTGCCTACCCATTCTGGCAGAGGTCCCTGTCTAGAACCCTTAGACTCTCTCCCTTTGTTGTATGACTAACCTGGGAATGGGTGACAGGACCCCAGTTCCCCAGTGGCCCATAGAAGGGGCTGCAGAGCCAGCTCTGTGTGGCCTCTGACTTTGGGATGATGAGAGCACAGAGTTGGAGATGTGGGTTACAATGGATGGTGTGCCTACAAAGGATAGTGATAAGGGCTATGAGCCTACCAGCTTCCTGCAGGGCTTTGTAGATGCATCAGGCCTGGGGTGGCGTCATAATTGTTGCACCAGCATCCTAGGAGCTGAGACAGCTCCTCATGGCCACACTGAACCCAGGGAAGCTGGCAGCCTGTGGTCCTCATGGCCTGCACAGATGGCCAGGACAGGAATCCTGCTGTGATTAAAGTGTCTGGGTCACAGTCCTATTACATGATATGGCAGAACTTGGTCCATTGTGTAAAGTGAGAATATAATACATTAATGTAGGGTGTCATACAGGGTGCTGTACACAGAGGATGTAAGAGCCATGAGTGTCTGTGCTGTGATGGTTATAGGACAGCTTGGAGCTCTTCTAGAAGTGTGTGACTATTGTGTGCACATGCTTGTACACAGGTGCAAATCCACATGGACGGGGTAGAGGGTGGATATCCACACACAATTTCTGGTAGAAATTTATCCCAGAGTATGCTGTTAGTCTTTGGTGTACCGATGCTTGCTGCACCCCTGTTTCCAATGCTTTGGAAAATTGACCATTTTCACTATGGTATGTCTAAGAAGTGACATGTTGAGAAATCTCAAAAATGCCATAGGTTAAGATTTGTTGACAAAATAAAATGAATTATTTTTGTAGAAAATAAATCTATCTAGCAAAAAACAAAACAAACATACACACACACAAAAAAACCCCACACACTTGTTTATCAGAATAGTTTTACTTTGTCCTTCTTGCCTCCCCTCTTACTGTCCAAAAATTGATTTGGAAAAGTCAGAGAAGCACTGATTTCCTCTGTATGGGAGAGGAGGTGAGTAAGTGATGCAGAGCAGAGAGGCAGCCTCCCGGATCTACCCTGGAGGAAGTCAAGTGGCCATGGGCAGTCTCCTCGGGAATTACACCCAGCTGTCTGTGGGGACAGTCCTACCCCAGCACCTTCTGCAGAACTGTGAAATCAGGATGTTGGTGCCTGAGCTTGGGGAGCGGCTGTGTCAGCCTAGTGGGTGCTCAGCCTGGCTGGTCCTCTATCCTAGTGGGTACAGTCTTGTAGTCACTGATGGACCAGGAGAAGGTCCACAGCCTCTCTACTATGTTTGGTGGGTTTGTTGTTATTATTTGCATTTTTCCATGCATCTCCCATTACTTACATTTTGAAAACTGCCCTAAAACAAATTTGCATTATTGTTTAATTCTTTTGAAATGAAAAGGGAGACATGAGCCAAGACAGGACTCTGAGCCTGGCAGCTTCCTTGTGGCTTGGGATGGGGAGAAGGTGAGTTCATATTTTCAGAGGGCTTAGCCTAGGGCTGTATATACCACATCAGTCTGGTATAAGATTTTTGACTTTTGAAAAAAAATAAATGAAAATGTAAAATTTAAAAGTGAATTACGTTTCAGTTGTATGGATAAACCTGTGTCATTTCTGTCCAGCTCTAACTCCATTTTAGGTACCCACAGATGCTAAGTGACTACCAACAGGCTCTAGAATACCTAGGAGAGGAGTTGTGAGTCAGGCCCCCAGGCTAGTGGGTGACCCCAGGCTCTGGCAGCTGGTGCCACCTTCTATGTGGCTGTATTCTAGAGTTAAGAGCCACTTGTCCCCCAGATGGTGTTCAACAGTTGAGCACTGTGATCCTGTACCCTGTGTGTCTTCTTCCTTCTCCTGGGTCACAGCCCCTCCTGACCGGACAATCCTCCCCTCCATGCTGGTTCCTTGATACAGTCCTCTCAGGCCAAGTGTCCAAGTCTTTTGATTCTTGTTTCTATAACCCAGAGCACCTGGCAGTAGACACCCATCCTAAGGGAGACACCGTCAGTCCTGAGTGTAAAGTCATCTGCCTGGTGCCCTGCATGAGTCTAGACTAAAGCCAGCAAAGCCTTTAGGACACTCTGGGGCACAAGAGCCCACAATCATCATCCCCAAGTCCTAAGATACCCAGGCCAGCCCAGCCAACCAGCTGGCTCCCTCATCCCCATCTGCCCCTGCTGGGCCCCTTGCCTTCTCCACATCCCAAGTTCTGCTATCCCAGAGCCTGACTTGGGCTGGAGAGAACCTACTTTTCTGTTCATCCCTAAAGCCAGGGTCCAAGAGGATCCCAAAACCCATCCTAAGGAGTAGGGCCCTGTGCTAAACACCCCAAGATGACTCCAGACACAGGCTGGCCCTTCTCTATGAAAACACCTGTTACTCTTGATGCCTGGTGGCCTCAGAGACAGCCTTGATGTCGGGAATAGTCCAGTCTCAGCATAGCTTTCCAGAGTGTCTCAGGGCCAAGTTGCAATTCTGCACTATTGCAGTCTCATTACACTGGAACACACACAGGCCAGCCAATCCCAGTGAATTCCAGGCTGGATTATTACGCAATGACCTAGATGAGGAAGTGGAAGCAAGGCTAGCCTATGCCCCCTGATGCCTAGAGCTCACCAGTCCTGAGACCCAACACTCCCACCTCAGTATTCCAGACTGCAGTCACGCCTCAGACTGGGGCAATACCATCCTCAGCCAGAGGGCGGCACCACAGGAGACTCCAGAGCACATCTCGGCTCCCCCAGGGTCCCAGCCTACTTCGTGTCTTTTGGAGGTAATCAGCTAACACTTGCAGGCATACAGATCCCATCCTCCCATGGATGGGAAACAGAGCCAAGATGGACTGTCTTCTCTCTCAAAGAGTTAAATAAGGCAAAACTTCACTTTAAAAAAATATAAAGTAGCCACTTGGCAGAAATTGAAATTGCTACAGGGTCTGCATTTCTTGAAATCAAAACATATGCTAAAGCTTCATTTCTGCCCAGAAACTGTGCAGCTCTGTATTAGCCAATCACCTAAGGATGGAGGGAGGCTGATGACTGCCAGAGTGAGGCACTGGGCTCTTGGCTTGCCGATAATACTTTGGACGGTGTATCCATTTTCTTGAAGCCCAAGACTCATTTCTTTCTCTTTAAAATTTTTCATTTATTTTCAGATTTACATAGAGACCACAGTTCCCCTCTTCTCCCATCCCTCCCCCTACTGCCCTTCTATCCCCCGCCCCCATCCACTCCTCCACCTTCATTCTGAAAGGGGCAGGGTTCCTTTGTTGTTCCAGAATCAACAAAGCCTGGTGCATCCAGTTGAGGCAGGACCAAGCTCCCCTGTATCAAGTTTGCACGAGGCAAACCAGCATGGGGAATGGGTTCCTAAAAGTCAGCTCAAGTGCCAGGGACAGGTCCTGATCCCACTGCCAGGAGCCCCACAAACAGACCAAGCTACACAATTGTCACACCGATGGTCCCATGCAAGCTCCCTAGCTGTTGGTCCAGAGTTGGTGAGCTTCCACAAGCTCAAGTCAGCTGTCTCTGTGGGTTCCCCTGTCATGACCTTGACCTGGCTTGTACAATCCTCCTCTCTCTCTTCAATAGGACTCCTGGAGTTCAGCCCAGTACTTGGCTGTAGATCTCTGCATCTGCTTTCCTCAGTTACTGGATGAAGGCTCTCTGATGACATTTAGGATAGTCACCAATCTGATTACAGGGAAGGCCAGTTCAGGGACCCTCTCCACTAGTGCTAGGAGTCTTAGCTGGGGTCATCCTAGTGGATTCCATTCCCCTGCACCAGGTTTCTCCTAGCTCCCAAATGGTCCCCTCATCAAGAAGTTTCTTCCATTATTCTCCCTGTCCATCACCACCCCCTACCTACCTAACCCGATCCCTCATTTTTCCTTACCTCCACCCCCTTCCTGTCCCCAATTTACCCAGGAGATGTCCCACGCGCTGTATGTTCTCGCCGGCAAGAAATACACGCAGGACACTCGGATCCTTCTGCAGACAAGCTTTAATGCATCTTGAGAGTTGGGAGAGCATAAGCTTACCAGAGCGGAGACACTGAACCAAGAAACCCATCCCTAATAAAGGCTGGCAAGCAGCCGCCTGGGACGTGTTACCCTATGAATGGCTTCAGCTCCTCAGGCCAAATGAGCCACTGGATAGGCAGAGATCAAAGGAATGGAAATTACCCAGCGCCTGTGAAGTAATTTACATCTTGGTGTCTTCAGGCACCATTATTGTAATGGAGAATGCAGGAACCGGCTCCCTACAAGGAGATGTCTTCTATTTCCCATTCCCAGGGAAATTCATGTGCCAAGACTCATTTCTTATACTCCCATGAATCACCAGTGGATGGGGACCCCAAATTCCCAGCCCACTGAAAGATCAGGGCCTTGTGAGTGAGAGCCTTACTTCAGTACCCCAGGAAAAGTTCTGAGGCCCAAGACACACCCTGTGGGCCAGCTGTTATGCGGGACCACATCCAAAAGGCTGTGAGGGGAGGAGGCAGCAGCAGCAGCCTAGAGCCTGGAGCACACAGGTAGGGACACCTGGAATCAGTTCAGTCAGTACTGAGGAAGCAGGTGGGCTCAGAGCTAGCACCCTCTTGCACCTCTCACCATCTGCCTCTTTGACCCCCAAGAAGCCACCCTGTCCCTTCCTCACCACCAGGGGGCCTGGTACCATCTCTGATTGCACAAAGGGACCTTCGAGTATTTTCAGCCGCAGCCAGCAGACAGAGACAGAGGTAAATGGTTGTGTGTTGCATGAGAGCCACGTTTATTTCTTAATTGGACAGAGCCCTAAGTGCACACAAACAGTACAGGAGCCTACAGCTAACACTCAGGTGTAAACAGCAGGATACTAGTCATTACGTCAGATGGTTACGACACGGGGGCCAGGGGATGCCCACAGCAATCACATATGTACAAGTCAGGGACACAGCCTCTGAGTCCAAGTATAGACAAACTACAGAAGGTCCAGGCGCAAGGGGAGACTTGGGTCAACCACAGCATCTGTCCATCCTGGGGGACTGCACAGTTCCAGTCCCAGGGGTAAAGGAATATGTCTTGTGAGATCCCCATGCTGGGCGGAGCAGGGGATCAACACCTTGGCCTCGTTCACATCTGTAATGTTGGTCATATTCAGTAATCCCAAGATATTCAGGGGTCTCCAGGGACCAGGATAGATGAGGAGAGCAATTTAGAACAGCTGGTGTGTGTGTGTGTGTGTGTGTGTGTGTGTGTGTGTGTGTGTGTGACAAACAAGGTGTTGGCATGATTGCTTGGAGCAAGACAGGTGGCCTTAGATGTATTATCCAGGAATTAGCAGGGTCTCACAGGAACCCAGCCCAGGGCTGGGTTCTTCCAGGACACAGAGTTCACCCTCTCCAAGAAAGATGATTATTCCAAACTAAATTGAGGTCACAGCCTGGATAGCATCAAGTAGCAAAACCAAACAGTGGAAATGGCTTTCTGGATCTATCTCACTCTCTGCACTTAGCAGGAAACAGGCCTCAGCTAGAAAGACTTGCTTCTGTCTGATGACAGGAGCCTGCCCCTCCATCCCTGTTTCCAAGTCAGCCCTCTGTCTCTATGTTGGATGAAGGACCTTTAGCTGACATGATAAGTTTTGGACAGAGACAGCAGGAAGAAATCAGGTTTCCTGAGCTGTGGACGGAGTTCTTGCGCAATAAGTTCTGGTTACTAGGCTCTGACTCAGGACCTCCCACAAAAGCAGGGAGCCCACCTTGGTTCCTAGACAATGCCAGGATAGCACTGGGCCAAAATGGAATGGCCCCGAACGGTGTGTGTATGCATGTGTGTGTGAGTGTGGCGGGGGAGAGCTCCTACCCTTTCTACAACCCGACCCAGGCACAGGTGCTCTGTAGGTTGGCTGGCCTCAGACACCCACATGCTGGGTGGAGCCGGACTCTTCCAAGGCCTCAGCTTCAGGCTGGCTGACCTGAGTGAGCATGGCAGGCCTGACTGTCTCCCTGCCTGCTGGGAGCTGTGTGGCTGTGTGACCCTTGGGAACCAAAAGATTTAAGCAACCTGTTCTTTCCCTTCCTTCAGTAGGTCATGAGTGCCAGAGTGAGCTTTCTAAGAACACAGCTGTCTTCTCTTCACTCTGTATCTCAGCCTCCTGCCTCCAAGATCCACAGTAGATAGCCCAGGTCACCTGGTTTCTGGGTTAATTATGGTCTGGGGTGGGCATTTTGATCGGATTCTTAGAAGTAAGTCTTATCCTACATTTCAAAGGGTTTCCTGAGACCTGAGGCTAAGGACTATTACCTCAGGTCCTGGAGTTGAGGACAACTAGGCATGACTGTGGCCACCCCCATGGCACCTGCCCCCAGTGGTGGGCGAATTCTCACTTTCAACAGGGCTCACACTGGCTGGCAGGTGCACACACTACTGTCAGTGTGAGCCCCGCCACCACCCTGAATCCTGATGCCTGGATGAAGGGCAGGGCCCTTGATGACAATGCTAAAGGGCCTTGGAGTCAGAACCTTCTCCTGTGCCTTTCCAGTCAGTAGAGAGGCCGTGAAGTATGGTCTGAAGAGTATCCATGTCATGTCTGTGCGGTGTGGAGACAGCCTGGGCTGAGAGGGAGCTCAGACCCAGCTGCTTCTCTGGAGGGGGAGGGGCTGGTCAAGGTGGAGGGAGAGGCCCGGGATAGCTGGATGCTGAGTGTAACTGCTCCTGATGGGTTCTGGGACTTGAGGTTTGGTTTCTGGTTTTCCAAATGGACCCATGGTATGGAAATTCCCCAGATTCGGAAGGGAAGAGTCCCTTTGCCGAGACCACCTCGAGGTCACCCTCATCTGCCTGGCAAGGACACACATTCCTCACTGAGTTCTTTTGCCGAGACTTACAGAGAAGCTTGCCGGGCAGAGACTGTAAGGGATCGTAGAACCTTCTCAGAGCTATACATTCACCCCTGTTCTCACCGACCCAAGGCTAAAGTCAGAGATCCCATCCTGAACACCAGCACTCTCTGCCAACCACAGTCCTGTGCAAAGCCAGCCGCCTTACCCAACAGCCTGGACACAGCCCAGCTGGAGCCTAGCAAGGGCTGACCTTCCTCCACACTCCCTGTCTGATCCTTCCCACTCTGGGAATGAAGCTGCCTGCACCCTTCTGAGTTGCCTAAGTCTCGGGACTTGCAGACCTCCTCACATACATACCCTGTTAGGTGCATCTCATATAAAATTGGCCAGGGCACATCCCTGTGCCAGCCGTGAGGAGCCATGGCTTGTTCACACCCCGCCCCTCTGGTCCTAGCCGGCTGGAGACATATGTGGGGACCAACAGGGCCTAGGCTTGGGGGGGGGGGTCGGGGAGAGCTCCACATGAGCCTTACAACCGTACCTGGAGGCATTAGAAATAAATACTTATAAACAGAACACAGTCTTATAGTTAATGTCTCGGAGGACTGTTTCAACACCACTAACTAATGTATATTAATTATAAGTCTGTCTATGCTTAAAAAAATATTAGAACAGCGGCAATACCCTGGGTGTTTTACTCTCTGACCTTCCTGGCATTCTGAACTTCCCACCAGAGCAATTTTGGAAGAAACAACACCACACACGACCTCTGGGGGCACAATTCGCCATGTGGTATAGGCCTCCCGCCAGAGGCAGGGTTGCTGGGCCCAGCACAGGTGTCCCCTGGTGGGGGAAGGGCTGAGTGGCAGATGACAGGACAGATGATGAGGACAGGGGAGTGGTCTGGGCCACTGGATATCCGGAAGGCTTCAGCTCAGACCCTCATCTGCGCAGATCTCCTTCGGGAGAGCTTGGACCTGCAAGGGTGCGGACAATGAAGCTATAGTCAGGAGTTGACCCCGGGGCCTCCAGCAGCCAGAGGCAGCTCAGCAGACTCCCATACCACACCACAGCCTCCTGTCTTCTTCAGCCCCTTATACACACAGAGACTTGATATCTGACCAGTGCTTTTGGGGGGCACCCTAACCCTCCCCCTAGCCCTTCATCAAGTCTGCGATATGGAAGAGGTGGGATCCCATCCAAAAGAGCCTGGGTCCATCTGCTAGAACCTTCATTTAGAAAGTCTTCCAGCTGACTTATTGCATGAGCAGTAATTACAGAAACGGGTACCAGCATACTCAAGAATGCCCCAGCCCCAAGAGCATGGAGCCCCACGTGTGTTCCAGCCCTCTTCCATCTCTCGGCCCAGCACATACCGAATGGTCCCAGCCAGGAGCGGGTTGAAGGCATACAGCCAGTCGTGCATGTCCTTGTCACTGTTGGCCTGCAGCAGGATGCCACGGTGCTCAGTGCACACGGCAAATGTGTTGGGTGTCTGAAAAGGGAAGCTGCTGGTGAGAAGGCTCTCTGGGGACACGGCCACTTCCATTCCTAGGAAAGGGCCCTTTGGAAAGCTTTAAGAGTTGGTAGGTGGGAGAGAAGGCTAGCCTTCCACAGCACAGCACCCCGCCCCCTGGGGGAGGGGGAGGGGGAGAGGAGGGAGTGGGACTAGCTTCTCTGTAAAACACACACTTTGTCCTGACCCCACAGGCATGCGGCTCCATTCTGGAAACCTCTGGGGTCAGGAAACTTGTTCCAGGTCTGTTCGTGCTGCTCTGTATCCCCTGGGAAATGACTGTGACCTTCATGTACCTGGGACCCTGGCTGAAGTGTCCCATTCAGCCATGCCCTCTGTGCTGGTTGTGTCTAGTAACTAGGTTCACATAGCTTGCTCTCGCCGCAGGGAATAAAATATCCAGCAGGCACTGTAGCCTCCTTCCACAGGCTTGGAGAGCCTCCCTTCCAACCAGCTACGAGGAGCTGGCTCCCACACTTCTAGGGCACTGTTGGCTTCTGGAAGGCCATGGGTTAATGCCTTGGAAATGAGAGGTTATTGGGACTGTGAGGTTCTGTCTAACCTGCCAGGGTTCTTGGGAACCCCAGGACAGGATCTAGCTGTTGGCCATTGTGTGAGCAAATGGCAATACTTGCTACCACCAGTAGTTACCAGGGCAGGTCAAGGGCTATAGCCCAAGAGGGGACAGTGGACACCTTCTTTGGTGGACTCAGTACATCTGAGCTGGGCCCTAGCCGCACCTTGAGCATGGCCTGCTGGTCCTCGCTGTACTCCACCTGGGCAGTGGAGAGGTTGAGCACAAATCTCTCTACGGAGTCCTTGTCACTGTTGTACATGTAGGCATAGGGTCGCCGCACCACAACAAAGCGTTTGGCCCAGCCAGCCGTGTGTGGTTCCAGGAAGTGCAAGTACCCCTTCTTGGAGACAATTGGGCTGTGAGATAGAGAGACATCTTTTGGCTCAGGAACCTTGGGTAGTCAGTTGGGATAGGTGAGCCAACACGGGGGCTCACACTCTATTTCCCTGTACTAGGCCCTCAGGAAGAAAGGAAGACCAGGTATGAAGGGGTAGTTGACAGATTGCTTTGGGAAATCTAAGAACAGGAGGAAAAAAGCTAACGTTCCAGAGCAGTTACCCAGTGCTCAGTGTCCACTAGGTCCCCATCTCTGTCCCATTCACCTGCCCTCTTCTCTCTGATTGTGACCTGCTCTGTTCTCAAGGGCCAGAAGGGCCTGTCTGCCTTGTCCATAGGTGAGGGGGTCCCCTGGCACTAGGCTCTACCCTGCACACACGTCAGGGTTGGGTGCCTGTTGCTAGACAACTTCTGATTGAGGCAAGAACCTTTCATACCTGACTCGGATCTCTTGGATGTCAGGGACCAGCAGGCGCTGGGGCTCCTTGTCCACCTCTGTTGCCCGAGCTGGAGAGGGAGTCTTCTTGGAATCGATTTCTGGCAGGAGCTCGGGCTCTGGGCTGGCGGGCCGGGAACAGGGCTGGGGGGTCCTGGAAATGCAAGGTAATGTTGTTTTCTGCCAGGGTTCTTCAAGGGACTGTCGTTCCCTGGAAATGTCCTCCTCAGAGCTGCTGGGGGAAAGTCCAGGGACTGTCTGTCTGAATCACAGGAGGAGTTCCCGGGTTTCAGAGTCCACCTGGCTCCAGGGCTGCTGGGCTGAGTGAGGAGGTTCCACAGCCACTGTGGCCCAGCCAGGGTAGGCTCTGCTTTGCTGGGGAGATAGCTCTCCCTTCTTCAGGACATTCTCCAGTCTCTGCCCTGGATAAAAGCCCACACAGCTTCCCTTCCTCTCTAAAATCACCACTGTTGCTCAGTGGTGCCTCTGTGTTCTTGGGGCATAGCAGTAGACTGCCAGGACAGGGCAAGGTGACTCGTGACGAGTGAGTGCTCAATGCCTTCTATTTGCTTCTTTGTTTTTGTTTGATTTTTTAATTGGAAAGTCCAAAACATTCTTTAAAAAAATTCTTTTTAAAAAAAGAAAGAAAGAAAGAACAAAGGGCTGGAGAGAGATGATTAAGAGCACTGGCTGCTCTTGCAGAGGTCCTGAGTTCAATTCCCAGCAACCACATGGTGGCTCACAACCATCTGTAATGAGATCTGGTGCCCTCTGCTGGCCTGCAGGGATACATGCAGACAGAACACTGTATACATAATAAATGAAAATTAAAAAAAAAAAAAAAAAGAATGAAAATGGCCAGAACTCTTAGCAATCAGTGATGTTACAATGGAGTGGAGTTTCCTTTCCACAGGCATGGCAGCCTCAGCCTCAAGTTCTGTTCTACTACCTTTTCTCCATTGTGTATGTTATGAGCCCTATCCCTGGAAAGGGGGTTTTGTTTCTCGGTTTATTCACTAACATATCTTTCATTTGTGCTAGCAGGGAGCTTGAGGGCTCAGTGTGGCTGTGTGGGCTAGATGGACTCAGGTAGTCCAAGAAGGTCAGTGCCTCCTCCTGCCAGGCCCTGCCTTTCCCTGAGGCCCCCTCACCCACTATATCCATTTCCGATTCCCAGCGATTACCACCAATTGGCTTAAGGTGTTATAGAAGCTTTCCCAGTAAGTGCAGAGCCCACTCACCTCACATCAGTGGCACCATAGCGTCCTTCAATCAGAGAGGGGCAGGTGGAAGAGGGAGTGAGCGTAGCTGCGCCCAGAGGGGACATGGATGGGTCCCGCATCAGGGTGACAGACATCTCAGACAGCTGTGGAGACAGAAAGCCTTTCTCAGGTGGACCCTTAGGCCTTGAGGAGGATGGGCCTGGCCTGCGTTTAACTTTCTGTTGAGAGTGCCCTCACTCCCGCTTTTCCCAGCTCAAGGTGCTTGTTGCTTTTGTACCCCTGGTCTTCTTCTAACTCCTACACAGTCCCAACTATTCCTCCTAGGGCTTCAGACTACCCTGGCCTAGGTGGGTTCCCCCTTCAGAGGCTGTGGGGGTGGGGAATGGGGCATGAACTTCTGGAGTTGGTAGAAGCCTGCAGGACAACAGTCCCGAGGAAAAAAGATAACATCAAGAGCATAGGAAGAGAGCAGAAGACAGGGCCTGGGTAGACACCATGTGGTCTGGGGTGGTCTGGGTCAGGCCCTCACTCACACCCCAGCCTCCTTCGATCCCAGGCCCAGGGAAACCAGCTGTTGAGCTGTGAGGTACCTCACTAGGCAGTGGGAGCTGAGATCCTAAGAACACCCTCCTTGCCTTTGCCTGGCAAGACCAGGATCACCCCTGACTATAGGCATCTGGGGCCTGTACCTACCTTGCTCTCGCTGGCACTGATACAGACGTGACTGTGGGTGTACTCTCTGTTGAACGTGTGCATGAGGAGGCGTAAGCACTGTAGACAGAGAACATGTGGTCACACCTGCATTGATGGCAGCACGGGGCCTCCACCCACCCTGCTCCAAACTGTCAGATGGGAGTTGCTGAACAATAGCAGCCTGCTGGGGGAAAGGGGGGCAGCACCTCCATCCAACCATGGGGTGGGACAAGCTAAGGTGGGAACTCACACACTGTGCTTTCAGGAAGTCTGTGACTTAGCATCACCTAAAGACACGATGCCTCCCTCGTGGCTTGTATAGCAACGAGGATTGGCTCTGCATGGAGGCAGCGAGCTAGCTACCCAGCAGTTCATGTATTTAAGAGATGGCAAGTCACTGCTGGGGAGGAGGAGCCTATAAAAGGCCTCAGGCTGAGGGTTCTGAAGGAGAGTAAAGTGGGGTGAGGTAGCAGGCAAGGGACTAACTAGCCCCTAACGCCTCCCCGACCAAGCAACTGGCAACTCAGACTGGAGTTGGCCACAGACCAGGCTGGGCCACTGCCATAGCCACAAAACCCGACAGTCCAGCTTACCTTGACAGCCAGTTCCCTCTGCCTCTCATTGGGGGCCTCCAGAGGGGATGGCTGACCCTCGGCTGACAGTGGGGATGAGGCACCTGAGGAGCTCCGGGACTCAGAGTCCTCACTGGAGGCTAGAGACAGTGCCTCCGGGCCAGGCCGCTGGGTGGTCTCCAGCTTCTCCCGTAGGAGCAGGTAGTGCCGGGTCTTCTCCACCTGCCAGGGGAACCAAGGTGAGAGACGGCACCAGCCAGAGCAGGTGGCCAATGACCCTGCATAGCAGCAGCAAGGTCTTCTGGTAAGGTGTGAAAAAGTCTTCCCTGACCAAGTTTTTTTTTATTTTTTTTTTTAATTTTTTTTTTATGACCGGTAACCTAAGGGACACATTGCTGGCAGCACTCAGAAGACCCAGGCAAGACAAGCCTGGTGGTCTCCTTCATAGTTAGCCATGCTCATGATGCTCGCGGGCCCTGTCATGGGCAGGAGGGAACTTTGCTTCTGTATCCCACTTCCCATGTGCACCCTACCGATAGACCCAGCAGTGCCAGCTCCAGAGGGTGGGTTCCTGGCTTCACTTGGGCTTCATTCTGGGTCACAGCTCTAGCCAGCTGCACCTGCTTACTCCCGGAGTCCTGTGCTCTTCGCTCCTCGGTGGCTCTCACACTCACCTCCTGCAGCAGGCTCAGTTTCTCCAGCTCCCACTGGTGGTCCAGGATCAGGCTGTCACTCCGAGGCCTCCAGCCAGCCAGGTTCTCCTCACCCCGGACGTAGGCTACTGATGTGTCCAGGACCCGCCGGCGACGGCGCTGCATTCCTGCATAGGGATTGACACTCTAGCATTCTGACAGAAAGACATCAGGCTTCTCCAAAGTTCTTTCCTTTATGGGTTCAAGATCGGCTCCCCGGGCCTCACCCATAAAAGCTGTCTAACGGTCCCTTTCCCATGATACTATGACGTAAGTGGCCACAGCAGCGAGCTACTTGACTCCTACCCACCCTCCCATCTGAGGATGTTCTGGAGGCTGGAGGGAAAGCACTTGCACTCTGCAGGTGAGGCTCCCAACTTAGCAAAAGTCAAGGCAAGGAGAGTGAAGGCTAAGTTAGCCCCAGCAGAGAGCAGTCAGGACAGTGTCCTACCTGGGCTACCTGCATCGGCCACGTGGCAAAGGCTGAGCTCGTACACACCAGTCACACGGTTGCTGAGGGAGCAGAAGGAGAGGTACGTCTTTAGTCAGCACAGCTATGGGACAGATCACCACCCTTGATGCATTGTGGGCACAGATCTCATCACAGGCCTAAGGCAGGTAGCCTGTTTCAGGTTGTGGTATGTCACATCCTGAGCTGAGGTCCCCATGCCAGTCTTCGGGTTTAGATCAAGACCCCAAGGGACCTCAGCTTTGTGAGCTAAATAGCCCTTCTGGAAGCTGGAGCTGCTTGGGGAGTTGGGGAACACAGAGACATGAAAACATTTGCCCCACCCCACCCCACCCCAGATCCTCAGCTGTTGTGAAATATTCATTTACACTGTGTGAAGATACGTCACCGTGACTGGTTTAAGAAAAAGCTAAACAGCCAATAGCTAGGCAGAATTTTCAGGGCAGAAAATACTGGCAAGAGAAGGAGCAGCTGAGGAAGCATGGCATGTGGGAGATGAGGTAACAAGCCATGAACCACATGGTAGCATGTAAATTAACAGAAATGGGCTAATTAAAGTTACAGGCTCTAGTTGAAGATAAGCCTAAGCTATTGGTCAAGCTTTCATAATTAATAAGAAGTCTGTGTGAGGTTATTTGGGAGCTGGCTGGTGGGACAGAGAAAGACTTGCTACACTCAGTGCCAGGTGTCGTCAGTCCCCTAAGGTCCCCACACCTCACACCCCACTCCTGTACTTATGATACCAATGCCACCAAGGTCACCAACATAACCCTCTCATGAAGATGGGCCTTGATAACTACTGAGTCCTGATGCCCAAGCTACTCTTTTTGGCTGTGCCCAGAGTTGGCCCAGACCCTGGTTCCATGTGGAAGATTAGTGGCCTGCACTGAGCTGCACAGAGCTGGTTCAGGCTCTCTCAGTGAGGCTACAGTAAGGGGCAAGAATAGAGGGGGATCCAGTGTCTGAGACCCAACATTCTTGGGCCTTTCAGTGTCCAGAAAGCCACTTAACTCACCCCCTCTCCCCCCACACACACATTCAGCTTTTCTGAGCGGCAAGCAGACCTAAGGGCAGACATCCCTAGGGTAGAGTTACTGGGCACCCATGAGGAGGCTGGTGTCCATAGGCCTCTCTCCTTCCCATGGAGAATAGCGGGTTCCCGCATGCCTGCTTGGCGTGACGCATGTCCCCTACATGTGCTTCCACTGGCCGCCAGGGGCAACTGAAGACAGGGAGTTGGAGGGTTTGTGGTTGGTCCTCACTCCAGCTTATGTCCTCACAGGACATAAGTCTGTGCTGTGGAACTCAAGGGGTTCTTGATACAGGAGTGTCTGTCTACTGAGGACACCCAAGACTGTTCTTAAGTCTAACATTGTTTCCGCTTGCCCAGGGTGGGAAGGGGTGGTCCTCCCCTATCCCTTTGGTGAGTTCCCTCTTTAAAGCAGCCCCCCCCCCCCGTCCACCCTAGTGAGCTCACCCTTCTGTGGCCCTCAGGCTCCCACTACCAAACAGGTTGCGAATGGAGCGTGAGGCCGGCAGCTTGGCATCACGAGAGTAGAAAACCATACAGAAGTCCTTGGTGATGACAGCTGGCTGGGTGCAGTTCTCCATCTGTGACAGATGACAGAGGTCATGAGCATAGAGATGGTCCAGAGTGCCTAGGCCCCCGCTCAACCAGGCGCAATGTCCATCCTTCCCTACCTTCCTCTAGGACACAAGAACTACTCACTGAAGCCTGCTAATGCCTGCTTCTGACGCTGGGCAGAATCCTAGGGAAGAGAGCCAGGGCTCTGCCCCTCATTGCTGAAGACAGAGGCTAACAAGGGGCACTAGACCTACTCTGCTCTCTGGCTGTATAACCATAAACCAGGGGCAGAGCCTGAAATCTTGTACATCAAGGCTGAACTTGTCCACTCTCACTCTTGACTCTAGAAGGTCACAGCAAATTCCTTTCTGTTGATGCTGGCTACCTCCAGCTGTGCATGGTGGGCATTCCACAGCAAATGTGATACCCAGGGTGATCTGTCTCTCCGGAGAAGCAGTGCCCTTTATGTGCAAGGCTCCCACCATCTCCAAATGTCTTCTTGGATGCTGTGCCCAAGTGGAAGCACTCACATTCTGGTCTCTACCTGTGCCTCAGAGAAAGGCCACAACACACTGGCCATAGCTTGGTGGCTGTAGGCCTACGGGGAGGAGTGGCAGTAAAGGGCTTCTATTTTTGTACTTTCTGGAATATTGATGTAATGTCTAGTGATGATGCAGCCATGCTGTAGTCTCAAAACTGAAATCCACACACTAGAGAGATAGGTGTCTACTAATTTTGAGCATTGCTATTAAAGGCATCTGGGTTTACTCAAGGACTTGAGGCATTCTCTGAGAACAGAGTGGGGTCACCAGACTCAGTGTCACTTTGCAAGGCCCTGGAGCTATGGGGTGGGGGTTGCTGTGGACGTGGATATCTTGCCTCAATGTAGGCAGAGAGGGTCATGTAGATTTTCTCCCGGTAAGGGGTGACACGATTCAGCAGGAGAGAGTTATGCATGGAACTGTCCCAGGCTGCTTCAAACTGGTAGAAGGTCCTAGAAGAAAGCAGATGAGGTAAAGGACAACGTGTGGGGTTGCTCTTGGAGGGAATGGGAACATGCAGACAGACACAGATAGAGGAGAGCTGCAGGGAGATCACAGAGTCACAGGTTGGGAAGCTTGGGTGGCACCAAGAAGGGCAGACCCCTCCTCACTCAGACCCAGGACCAAGCAGGGGCCTCCATGGGGCCATTTCCTGCCGGCCCCAGCTTTCTCAGCTCCACAGCGTGGACTGGGAAGAATGGGAGAACCCTCAGAGGACACACCAAGGTTAAGGAGGAAGGGGAGGGAGCTGCCCCAGCCTCAGTCTGAGCAAGGAGGCATCACCAGGGATCTTTAGCCCACCCCTTCCATTGAGACTCGCGTTGCCAGGGGGAGGCCCTGGGGGAGGATGCTTGGAGTGGAAACAGTGGCCTGTGATCTGCATCCCATGGGCTCCTGACAGCAGTTCCATGGGAATAGCAACCTTGGGCTTTCATCTATCCCTATCTCCAGCTGGGGTGTCAGCAAGGCTCAAATTTGCCCACGATGGCTCAGGTAGCTATCAAGAGCCTAGGACTTTGCATCTACGATATGGACCCCTGCACTACAATCCCCATGGGCCTCTCCTCTGGAAGATGGCATTTGTTCTGCTTATCCTAACAGAAATCTCCAGGGTTCCCAGGGGGAAATTTGCCTCAGTTCATAGCATGGCCACTCCACAGGCCCACTCCATCCAAGCATCCTCGCTGACACACAGTTCACAGGTCAGGCGGCAGCACACTCTCCCACCACCTCATGGCCAGGCCGTTCAAGGATGCCAGCAGGCTCCCTGAGGTGCCTGGCCATGTGAGGGCCTGACTGGTACTGCCTTTCTTCCTGTATGACATTGTCCAGGAACAGGACATGGGGTCCACAGGTCAGGGACATGGAACAAAGCAGGCTGGACAGGGCCACTGTCAGACACGTCACTAAGGAGAGGTCTAAGGCAAGGAGACAGCGGGTATCCAGAACAGGGCAAAGGGCAGGCAGCACTGGAGGAAAAGGGGGAAGGATAGAGTTGGGGGGGGTTGGAGCAAGCGAGGGCAGGAGAGAATGGTGCCTGTACCTAGTGTCATTTCCGAAGGAAACGCTAAGGGCGCAGCCAGGACACACGCACACACACAGAAGAGAGCGAGACGTCAGAACAGGCCTTCCATGGCCAGCACAGCTGCTGAGGGGCCCCCTGGAGCCCCAGCCCAGCCCCATGGGTGCCCCAGATCCTCATGAAACTGCTTCCAGTTATGACCGCAGAGGTCAGCTATGTCTCTGCTGTTTCCTTGTGGTATGCAGGGCAGTGAAGGCCCCCATTTCATCATGGCGTCCTTCAGAACCAAGGAGCTAACATTGAGTGAGGGGATCACAGGGGTTGTCATGGGGCATCTTAGAGTCAGTGTCACCATTCCAGTGATGCCAGGGTAGGACCATCATCACCGTCACATCTTGCTTGACCTCAAACCTTTATCTATCATCCTTTGCCTTCAAAGCTTCTGAATGGTGTGTGTGTGTGTGTGTGTGTGTGTGTGTGTGTGTGTGTGTGTGTGTGTGTGTGTGTGTAGACAGAGCTCCTCTATGCCCTTGGAAAGAGCATGGCCTCCCAAGTCTGGACGTCCCCCCAGGGACTGAGCCCCAGGCCTGTCCTTGCCTCTCAGCCCTGCGTGAAACATCTAGAGGAATGAGTCTGGCCAGGTTAGTTGTGGTCTTCAAGCTTATCTGGGGTGCTCCTGGAAATAGAGAGGGCTCTGCCAGCTAGCCTAAAGTGGTTCTAGCCCAGACCCAGGTGAGAGAAAACAAAACTGTGGCCTTTGAGTGTATTGGTGGAGGACACTGCAAACCCCAGCAAACTGGAATATCTCTGAAGGCCTGACTGGCAGATGCCTATTTGTGGCAGGTATGACTCCATTTGGACCATTTTCGGTAGCAGGACTGGCCTTTTCACACATTGCCCCATCTTCCAGTGGCCAGATGGCCAACCAGAACAGGCTTCAAAATCAACACAGCCATGAAGCTTCTTGCAAGTCACTTCCAAATGATGGTCAGTCCCTCGCCTTGGAGGTCATCTGCTGTCCTCTGGGGGGCTACACACATGAGGCCACTTCCAAATGATGGTCAGTCCCTAGCCATGGAGGTCATCTGCTGTCTTGGGGGACTGCACACATGAGGCCTTATGACAAGCCTCTATCTATCCTCCACCGGCCATGGCTTAGGTCATGAGACACAGACTGAGGGCCCCAAGGAATGGAGGGTCTGGATCTTCCCAGTGTCCCTGAAGACTCTGCTAAGGGATGTCACCCTGCCCAAGAGTGGACAAGCTGGGGGTGGCATAGGAGAATCGGAGGGGCTTGCACCTTTGTGGGATCCACCAAACATGCAGGCCATTATATGGAACCCATGATCTATTACCATCATCAGTAACTAGGTAGAAAAATAGAATTCAAAGAAGCTGAGGTGGCCTACACAGGAAGGCCCAGGACGACAGCCATCGGGAGGCCCTGGGAAGGTGCAGTGGACTCTCACTCCACATAGAGTTCAGGTACCCCAGGGGAAGCCTGGACCTCCTCCACACAACCTCTCATTCCTTATAGGGTGACAGTTAGCCAATGGCTTGGAGATGGGTGCCCCAGCATTCCCGGGTCAAAATGCACGCCCTGTTGTGAGGCATCGGCAGGGTGGAAGACAGTGTCTAGAGATGCAGCCTCCAGGAGTGAGTGGAACTAAATATGGTTGCCAGGGGTTCTCCACGACTGGGCTCTGACAGCTAAGAGGAAGCAGAGCACGTGCATGCACCTCCTGCTTCTTGTCACACTTTCTAACTCCACAGGCAAGAGACCTTCTCCAGATGCAAATCTCCCCACCCTCAACCCACAGTGGACCAGAACTTTGAGTCCAAACACTCTTTTCTTAGCCACCCAATCTCAGATAGTTTCCTAGAGTATCAGAAAATAGAGCAGCAACTCTCAGATACACTATGAGAACAGTCCAAAACAGCTGAGAGCCTACACCAGAACCACTCAGGAACTTGTTAGGGTGACCACTGAGTCAGAAACTCTGGCTGCTGTCTCCTGTGAGTGGAGAACCTCAGCTGACTCCAAATGGTCTCTGTGATCTGCTCTGCTCCCCATCATCTTGCAGACCCTCCTAACACAGCTGAAGAAACAGGCCTAGGGCAGGCGAAATCCCTCCCAGCCCCACCACCAACTGCTCTGGCTGTTACCCCTAGGGTGCCATCTGAGCCCATGTCTATTGTGCATACTCCCTTGGCTTCCCTATAGACACGGCATTCCTGGAGCACTGTCCAATGGAAAAGATGAGAAATGGCTAATCTGACCATTCAGAAAGTTGGGCAGGTAACATAGGGTCTTCAAAAGGCAAAGGTGGCCAGCAAGCCTCCTAAAGCCAGAATCAGAGCCCAAGGATGCAGTAGCTTGGACCTCCAGGCAATGTCCTGCTCCAACTGGCTTCTTTGCCCTGGAGGGGCGCCAGGAGGCCTACTATGTGATTCTCTTCTCTCCAAGGGGACACAGCTGCCCTTGCAAGCTTACAGACAGGACAGCCTGTGATACAGCACGCATAGTGCTTGAGCAAGGGTGACCCACGTGGTGAGCACTGCCCTCACTACATGAGGGTTGCCCACAGACAGGACAGTGGGTGCTGCGGACAGGCTGCAGGGACCTGGGCAGGTGACTCCATGCCACCACAGGTTTGTAAATTAGAAACATGCCTTTTCCCAGTCTGACCAGAACGATACACCTATGTCCTTGTGAAGGTGGATGCGCTTCTTGCCTGGCCTCCAGAGGGCAGGTCATGCACACATGAGGCCCTACTGAGCACCAGATCCTACTGTCTGTGATGCTGTGAAAGGAAAGAGCACACTGTCAGATTAAAATGGAGTCCTTGTGTCAACTATAGCAAATAATGGATAAAGCCAGGTGGCCATGGAGGGAGGCTTCTCATCACAACTGCCTGCAAGTGACTGTCACAAGACAGTCAAAGCCATGAGCTTGCACAGGCACTGCTGCAAGGACAGCTATCCAGCTTGTCTATTCAACCTACTACTGATGTCTCATGGTGTTGATCACCATAACCAAAGATGACTGTTTCAAAATAACTGATGTAATCCAAAAAAAAACCTTAAAAAAACTTCCTCTTGCTCTTGCTGTCTGAATAAGCCTGTGGGTTATGACAACACGTGTGTTCCCATGAGAGTATGTAAATAAATGTCACTCTTTGTTGATGGCTGTGGAGGTGTATTTAAACCACACTGACTCTGACTTTTAGATCTTGCAGGTGTCCCTGTCACAGAGGGCAAACAAGGTGCACATCAATGAGAGTGCGTTTCCTGAGGATCTGAACACAAAACTTCAGGCCTAAGACTGCAGCCAAAAACCCAGAATGCCTGGGGAAGTATGTTTCTAGAGGGGGAGGCCCAGGTCCTCCAAGGAAGCCACCTCACAGCCTCACATCTGTCACAAGTCCCCAGACTATAGCCAGGGCAGTTCCTTTCCCCATGGGGACTTAATGTCACGACTCATGACAAACTGAGAATAGGGGAATTGCTCCAGTGCTGACCTGGGAGATCCTGTGTAAAAGGTCTAGATGTGACCCCACACAGGCAAGCACAAATCCCACCCACAGCTCCAGGTCTGATTGCCCAGGACTGACGGTGACCACATGCAGCTGGACCCTCTCCCAGGACAGTAGCACAACCAGGCTGAGTGGCTGCCACCAAAAACATCCTGGGAGTCTGCACCAGCCACCTTAGCAAGCTACACTCCAAACCCTCCCTGCAGGTTAATGGTGGCTCTCCACCCCTGACAGGATCCTGATCATCCTGGCTTACTTTCCCCACTCTTCAAGGTCACTTGTGGGTTCCTTCGAGCATCCCATAGTTTGGGGGAACTACGAAGTTAGAACCGGAAGCCGTATTCACCAGATCAAGACAGGGAAAGGGAAGATCTGAGATAAGCAGGTGAGGGGCTGCCTAAAGGAGGGTGTTGCTGAGCAGGGAGCTTGTCAAGGATATGGGCTGAGGAGCTGGGGTGACAAGCAGGCCAGATTGGGGGGGTGCACATTTGCAGAGAGCTTCTCCCTGATACACAGACCATAGGAATGTTAGGAACCCAGAAGAGCAGAGTGTGACTCAATTCAAGGTCTATCTGGTAAGTACTGGGGCGATAGATAGCCCAGTAGAGGCAGCCAGAGCTGGTAATGGCTTCTGTACCCATGACTCCCCGGTCCACACCACCAGGCTGTCTGAAGTCACTATCCTTGGAGGAGGAGGACCCTGGCCAGACCTCCCTTTAGGGAAATCCTGGTCAGTTGCCCCTGACTGTCCTCTTGTATTCATGGATCCCTTTCTAGTCTCAGCCTGGTTGAACTCCTCCTTCCTGGCGCTATCTCTCCATTGGGCCCACCCCTCATCAAGGAGGTTCAGGAGACAGGTCCTGATGCAAAGCTCCTTGTTACGCTCTCCCCCCACTCACCCCACTCCAGGGGCTCAAGGCAAGGACAAAGCCTGCTCAGTTAGCAGCTGCAGTGGGGATGGGGTCAATGAAGACCCAATAGGCTTTGGGTCTCTGGACCTACAGTTCCTAATGTCAAGTCAGATGCAGCTCACAGCACTGGAGGGATGCCTGAAACAGTTAATGCTATTCACAAATGTATTAAGGGAGATATACAGGAAATAGGCTTCCATGAGACCCTGCGTCTGGCCTTCCTCAGGAGGCTAGAGAACTCTTGGAGCATTAGAAAAATAAAAATGAGTTCTGAAGCCAGGTAGATGAAGAGAGCCAAGATCCAGCTGCTTCTCTACTTCTTGTGGACGCTGCAGAAGGGCCTGGCTTTAAAGGATCTGTTGCCCCTTATGCTCATCCAGGAGAACCCCATAACTCAGGGCAGGCAGGGTATGAAGCCATTGGAAGGAGCACAGGATGGGCGTAAGGTCAGATTGTCTTTTAAAATGTGGCTAAGTCATAAATACCCATGCTAACACTCCACAACTTTCACAGAGTCCCTGTGTGTGGCCCACAGTGTCTTGGTTTCATCCCTCAGTGGTTAGGATAAAAACCACAAATTTTCTCAGGAGCTCTGCATTTTTATATCAAATGCCACTGTCAGTGACAATAGTGGGAGACTTCATGTTCGGTATGAACTGAGACATTTGCATGAATCAGCTAATTCATCACAGCCAGCCGCTATCATGACTCTCCATCCTCAGGGAAGAAGTAACCTCCAGAAAGTTCTGACACGTACATGTCCCTCTTTAGTTAGGTCTAGCTCAGCTGTGTGGTTCCTGGGTCACATGGGATAAGACTCCTCCCATTCATGACCATGATGGCGTCACTGGCCACTACAATGGGTCCCCGTCCTGTAGAACTGGATTTGGGAGGAAGCTAAAGTTCCAGACTAAGGACTTCCTTCCTTCCTTCCTTCCTTCCTTCCTTCCTTCCTTCCTTTCTCCCTTCCTTTTTCTCTCCCTCCCTCCCTCCCTTCCTTCTCTCTCAAGCCCCAGTCCTGTTACTAACACATTTATTTTCAGAATAAATGGGAGGGACCATTCCAGGAAGGTCAAACCCCAGAGCATAAGCAGGAGCTCATGAAACTTGTGGGCTGAGGAAGGACCAACAAAGATGAAGCTGCCAGCTCCCTCCTCTGCATGGTGCCAGGGTCTCTTTGCTCACCCAGAAGCCCCATGGAGGCACTAGATGTTTGTAGCTGGAGCTATCTTGTCCAGTTTAAAAGACCTCTCAAACGCAGAGACCACCAGCAGACGGAAGCCCAGGTCTATGGGGTCTCAGCAGAGACTTGCCTCCAGAGCCAGCCCAATGCCACCTCCTCCAGTGAGCCCACCTAGCTGATCTTGGTAGGGAGAAATGCTCAGGCTTGACAGGGATATGTCCCCTGCTTGAGTGTGGCCACGACTTGAGTTGTCTCTTGATGAGTTTTCTGCCTCATTTAGTCCCAGGTCCCCAGGGAGTGTCCACTCGGCTCATGGCCCATAGTATCATGTAAAAAAGATCTGGTCAATAACTCAGATGTGTCCCACACCTATGGCCCAGGGAATATGCTTCAGAGAAACACAGCTTCATAACCCTATGGAGCCTCCTTCTGGGGCCCTCACTCCCATGTACCCAGGCAAGACGGCAAATGAACACTATCTGCACTGACCATTACAACCATGACCCGCCAAGGATGCAACCTAGACCCTACATGGGTGGTGCAGCTTAAAGGTTCAAGTGTTCATGACTTTAAGAAAGCTGATCCACAGGACAGATAACCACCAGGAAACTCTGGTCACCGTCCTGCAAGTGCCCAGAAGGTGATGCCTTGGTCTTCCATTCAGAACAGCCCAAAGTTTTTCCTGGACCCAGTGAGGACTCAAGACCTGGAGGTTGTCCTTTCCTAGTGATCACTGAGTCCCAACACAGGCCAGTGTGTTCAGGGACTTCCTCCAGCCAGGTAAAAAGAAGCCTCAGCAATCTCCCCACCAGGACTCAGCACCCATAAGTGAGTCTCAAATGGGCACAAGCCACATTCAAAAGCCTGTTTGTTGGCCTTCTCATGGAGTTAGTGCCTGCCACTTCCAAAAGCCAAGGCCGAGGCCATGGCTGGAGTAGTGAGGCTAGAGTGATGTCCCTCTTGCTGACTTGTTCTAGAAAGGGCTCCTGGGCAGCTGTAGAGCACATGGGAGCTCAGAGTCTCCTGGCAGTGGGTCCTGTCTGCCCCTTCCCCATGCTCCAGGCTCTGCCTGCTATGGCCCCTTGCAGGAAGTGGCTGGCCCTTGTGAGCTGGTGCAGCCCAGCAGCCGGGTTGTCCAGCCTACATGCAGGAGATATCTGCACCTGCTGTGGCCAGGCTAGAGGTTGGCATAGAAGGCAAGGCTGGGGTGGGAGGAGCAGGAGGCCGGCCAGTGTCTACAGAGGCAGAAAACTACAAAAGCAGCCGAAATCAGGAGTGAAGGCTGGAGGAGGCAGGAGAGACTCAGCCAGGAATGTGGGGCTGGGGCAGGAAAATAAAAATAAAACCAGAACGCTACTCCAAGGAAATGAAATTAAAAGGAGGGAGAAACAGGAAGGAACGGTGAGCAAGGTTATGAGTTGAAAAAGCTAGAAATTAAAAGTTTAGGGTTGTGTAGGTGACCAGGGAAGGAGGAGGGAAGGTAAGAGGCTGAAATCAAACCAAGGGACAGAAATGGTACCTAGGTATGTCCGAATCAAGAAACTGCCTGCAAAACACAAACAACCACACGTTAGTGAAGGCTGCAGGTGGGCAGCGGGACAGCAGGTTAGCAGCAGCAAGCGGCAACGGGGGCAGCCGCCTGAGGCTGGCAGACCCATTCAGGGCTGGGGGCTGCAAAGCAGGGACCATGGAGCAGGGAGAGGCCCAGGTATGGCAAAGCGCATGGTAGCCTGAGGCCCTGGGCAGAGCTAGACCAGGCCCAAGCCTCAGCCTCTGTATGGTGGCTGGTCTCTGAGCAGCCTGGCCATCAAAGTCTCCTAGGATGTCAGCCATGTCCAGGGAACAGGAAGCTGGCCCAGTGGGCCCTGGGGGAGGGAGGTCATGGGCTAAGGAGCGTGCCTGAGGCTTTTCTGGGGTAGGGAGGGCTGGGGTTGCACCAGCGGGAACAGCAAGGGCAGGAGCCAAGCGAGGGGCCTCATCTGTCTTCCCTTCTGGTATCCAGGGCCTCCATCCTAGGTGTGGGGTTGGAAGGGGAATAGGATGGAAGCTAGTCAGTCCAGAGCCAGGGCTGAGGCTGTTTAACCAAAGTTCTGTCAGCTGAGGGACAATGAGTCTTGGCCTCCTAGTTGTCCTCTGCCTAGCCAGGGTCAAAGACAGCTGGGCTGATAGGGGAGTGAATGACAAGAAGACACCAGCAACAAGGTCTTCAGTACAAGGAGACAGCTAGAAAGGGAGGCCTAGAAGGCTCCCACTTACCCACTGACCTCTTGGTCCCATCCCTCCCCCTTGGCTCCCAGAATGTCTTGCAGTGGGTGGTCAGAGGTCACGGGGGTTAAGTTACTCCCAGACCCCAAAGCACCTCTTAGCACTCAGTGGCGGACAGGCCCTACCAGCTCCTGCTCCTCCCTCTCGGGCCCTTCACTCCCATGCTTAGGCTTAGGAGCCTATACTATATTAGGAGTCATAAGGCCCTCTGCCTCAGTAGGGTGCATTTGCAGAACAAGAGGAGAAGGAAGACCAGAGGAAGCTCTAGGTCCCAGCTCATGTCATAGTCTGGCTCCCCTCCTACTCCCCAATATGAGCTCCAGCCTATCCCTCACAGTGCCGTCTTCCCAAGAAAATACCTCCAGAAGTGCAGGGTGGGGACCAGACCCACATGTGTACACCCTAGTTTCTGTCCTGTCCTGTCCTGTCCACTCTCTCCACTGCTGCCCAGCCCTGGCTCCCCACTGAAGCTGTCTGTGGTACTTTGGGGAGGACCTCTTCTGGTCCCTCCTCAGGGCCATCAGAAGTGGAGCTCTGGACCCAGGAGCTGGAAGAACCCAGGCCACTCCCAGGACTCTGGGTCCATACAACCCCTCACAGTGGTATGATCCTCCTGCGCCTCTCCAAGGGTGTCACACCCTCAAAAAATGTTTTGCCACAGATAGTCTCATCTATAGCTCCTGGGTCAGCTCTTGGTTCCTTGGCACTGGGTCAGGCTGAGTCACTGAGGAAGAACCAGGCTGGGGCTCAACCCCTGCCAAACATCCACAAATCTTTGGAAGACTGTGTCCCAGGCAATTTTGTCCAGTTGGGCATCCACCCTCACAGGATGACTCTGGCCCTTGGCAGCCTTTGTGTGACCTCTGTCATACCCATGCACCTCAGCAAAACCCTCAGGGCTGCCAAGAACATCTCAGGGGTCCATCACTCTACTGTTCAAGTGAAATGGGAGTTGGGACTCTCTGGAGCTTGGAAAGTGATGAGAAGTGTGTGTTAAGTGGTGACCCACGGTCACGCCTCTGTTCAAGCTGCCAACTCTGTGGACTCCGGACAGCCTCCTTGCTCCCCACCCATCCCCGGGATCCCTGTCAGAGGCTTCAGACCTGTCCATAGCAGTGTGGTCCTCAGAAACCACACTGTGGTAGTCTCCCACCCCATGTCAGCAACCATCCACCCACCAACTCCCAGGGACAGGACTCAGCCCACGCTGGCCCTCATCAGGTGATAGGATGATATGAATGTGTAAACCAGACATGGGGAACATGGAATCAAGGGAGCAGAGAGACTTAGAGGCCACAAGCCACCACTCACTGCTCTGTCCCTCTAGGTGTCAGAAAGAGGGTGTAGGCCTGGAGCTGGCCACGGCATGAGTGGCTGGGTCAGTGAGACCATGGCAGGCTGGCAGGTGACCCATGTGGGGGCTGGTCAGCAGGAGTCATGGTCCTCCCACCCTTCTGTGACTCACCGGTCGTCCTGAGCTGGGTGAACATATCCTGATGACAGGATGTTGAGGGACAAGATGTTGGGGTCAATCAGAGATTCGTCGGTTTCTGGAGTGTTTCTGATGCGACCTGTGGGAAGGGCGGCGGCTGTGTGTCATTGCCCAGGAAGGCTGGCTGTCCAGGTATGCTGAGGCCTCTGCACGGAAGCCAAGGTGGCAGGTGCATTCCCTATCTGACTGTTGGCCAGGCAGTAAAAGACACTAGGGTGGGCAGGGAGGCTGATGGGGACCTGGGGGCTCCTGTGCCATGGCCAGTGTCTCCCTCCTGTCTCCTTCCAGCAGAGGGCTGCATTCTATTCTTCAACTCTAATCACACTTCCTTCCTGGTGGATCTCAGCTGCCCAGCTTAGTGAGCTCAGCGCTTTCCACCTGTGCTACAAGGAGACCTAAGCCAGATGAGGGGAGAGCCTACTCCATTTTACACCTAAAACAACAATAATGAAGGGGAAAGTAGCATTGTCCATGTGTATGCTCTTCGTGCACTAGCCAGTCTTCTGGGCCTAGGAGTCCATCTGTCTGTCTGTGAGGCAGACACTTCATCTCATAATTCCTCAACTTGGAAGCAGCTTCCGGCTCATTTAAAGGAAGCAGGCAGATGGCTCACAAGTCCTCTGCTCTGGCAACAGAGTGGCCAGCTTCCCTCTCTTCCTCTGCACATTCTGGGCAGTCCTGCCGGGTTCCCTGAAGCTCTGCAGCATGAGGATTCTAGGAGGAGGCAATTTGGGGTTTTTCAGCCAGTCCTTTCCTGATGCTAGACTCTCCAGTGCTTGGGATACCATGACAAGGAGGAGTTCAGGGCAAGGAGAGCCTGCCCAGAGCAGATACTCAGCCCTAGGGAACGGGCCTCCATAGAGCTCTCTGCCTGAGGGTCTGATGGCATACTTGGGCAGGACACAAGATGGAGGTGGGGACTGAGCTAGTGTCATCTATATCCGTCACAGGGCCACCTATATGGAGCTCATGGCCACCAGGGTCTCTTGTCTTTCCTCCATTTTGCTCGTCCCTCTGCACAATGTCCACTTCACAGAGCCTAAACGACCTATGCCTTCCAGGAAGGGATTCTAGACTGGGGGGCAGCTATAACCTCAATGGACTCAGTGTTCCCAGCAGTATCTCCCCTACTTCTGTTAGGTCCCCATTGCCACCCCAAAATCAGCAGCTTTTGGTATCTGCATTTTTAGAAGAGGAGAAGAAGGTGAGATTTAAGGCATTCTGGGCTGCCCATCTGAGAGGGGGGACATAGTGGGTGGGACACCACTGGATGACAGCATAGGCAGGCTGGCCCCATTCCAGAGATAGCTTGGTTTGAAAGCCAGGTGCTAGACCTGACCTCAGTCTTGGAATTGGTTCAGTTTGGACTTTCCCCATAGGACACTCTGACCCCTGGTTTCATGCCTTTTCTGATCCCTGACAAAAAACTTGTAAAACACAAGTGTCCATCCTGGTACCTAGACCAACCATTCACAGACCTGTATGTGGGGACACAGGACGATGGGTCAGTCTAAGGACTTCGGTTCTGAGATCCTGCCTACCCAGGACTGGGGAGGAGCTTCTAGATAGATATGTCTCAGCTGCAGGGTAGATAGATATGTCTCAGCTGCAGGGTAGAGGAGCTACGTCCTGGGATGGATATCTACCCACGTCGCCAAATGAAAGTCTGGAGGACAGCTTAGTAAAGCAGAGTTCAACAGAGGAGGTCACAGAGAAAGACAGTGTTCTTGCCCTTCCTAACAAGGTGTGCTGGAGTCCCGACCGCGTAGCCCAGCAGTGTTACTAGCCAAGCTGAAGTTGTCCTGGAGTGAGTGTGGGAGCCCTACTGTCACATGTCTGATGCCATCGAAATGCATGGAGCCTGCCCTGTAAAGCCGAGGACTGCAGTAGTCTTCCACAAGCTAAGGACACTCGGGACTATAGCCACCTCCCTAGACCAGGCAAAGCAGAGAAGGACCCTGCAGTGCCCCAGACAGCATGCTTGTTGCTGGCACACTGATTTCCAGAACTGTGACACCTGGTAGTCTTCTGTTGTCTTAACCATTTAGTTGTGGTTACTGTTTCAAAGACATGGGAAGGGCAACACAGATTAGGTAGAAACTTGGGGCTATAACACAGACCCAGGGTTCTCCCTTTCAGGCAATGGGCTGAGGCACAGAAAGGCTTCGTGACCTAGCCAGAGTCACACAGCACAGGGCAGAACCGTAGTTAGAACCCAGGGGTTTGTCCAAAATAGCCCACTCTTGAGATAACCCCTGCCTGCTCTACGCACCCACAACCAGCTCTCGAACTTCCTTCCAGCGGATGTGGCTTCCTGTCTCATGCAACAGCGTCACGGTGATCCGTCTCTGGATGCCCTGCCACATGCCAGGAGGGGGAATAGTCAGGTGACACTGAGGATACAAGGGATTTCAGGGTGGGGCAAGGCTAGAGGAAGGCAGGTAAGGCTTCCCACCTGGTGGAGAAGGAAGGTCCCCATGCATGGCATACCGCCTCGGTGATCTACCACAGCGGGGATGTAACTGGAAAAGACGGTGATGGTGAGATGCAAACCCCCTCCTCCCCCCCCACCCCCGCCATAACACAAATCCTGGCCCCAGGGTCAGTAGAGCTGAAAACGGGATCATTGACCAGGTCCTTCTGGGCTGGCTCTCTACAACAGTTCTTGTATTTTCCATCCTACACTACAAGTCAGAAATTACACCAATGACCTGGGTATGGATATGTCGTGGCTTCTGTGCTCCATGCCTCAAGACTGGGACCTGGTCCCAGGCCTCCGCTGACATGGGCTCAGAGTCCCCTGACCCTCCTTTCCCATGTCAGTCACTGTGGACTCTCAGCTGCTCTGAGAACACCATTCCCAGTGCCCTTCTCCTCTTTAATCAGACTCTTGGACCCCAAGCTGGTGCCCCACATGGGCACTCTGGGTACCACTCACTCGCCATTGGCTTCCAGCTCGCAGATCTCGAAGTAGACCAGCAGGTCATACTTGCAGTGGCAGGGACCTGGGGAAGGCCGTGTCATCGTACTGAGCTTAGTGGCAGGCACTAGGAAGATGAGAAAACAAGGTTGTGAAGGGGTTACTCAAGGAGAGGGCAACAAAACTGCATAGACAACAACTTGCCCAAACAGAGGCGCCTGACTGGCGTACCCATGCCCAGGTCACACCTAGACCTGCACAGTCAGGCATGAGAAACATGGCACTGGTCTCAGGTGTGTGGCCACTGAACGCTCCCAAGTAGGAGTGCGTGGCTTCACACAGCTGGGTATGAGGGTGGTGGCTTGAGACTCCACCATGAGGGCAGCAGAGGCACTGCTCAGTGTCCTATCACATGCACAGGACCCCTCTGCCTGGTCTGAGCTACACTTGGCCACAGCAAAATGAATCAGTCCAAGTATGTCTTGCCAGCATCCACACCTCTTCCTGCTGGCTCTCTAATATGTCTACCTCCCGACGGCTTCTGCCCACACCACCCCCCCCACACACACACACACATTCCGGGGTCCAACCATGTCTGTCCACAGGGCCCTTCCTCTACTAGTGCTGAGTGCTCTTCATACTACCTGTCACTGGGTCTAAATGTCTCCCTTGTGGACAGTGCTGAACAACAGAGCACAAAGCCAAAATCTACACATTCCACAGAACAGACGGCATCTGCTATGCCATCTGCACCTTGAAAGACCATTACATTCGCAGCAGGTCCAAACACACTTGCACCCATGGAGTAGCTTCCCCACTGGATTCAGGAGAACCTCACCTACCTGGCTTGGACAGCGGCATGACCCGGGGGAAGTGGCGACGTGAGGGCCTCAGGGGGCTGTGGAGGAAAGGCAGAGTGAGCAGACCTAGCTGGTATCTGTGAGTCCTGGGGCAGCCCAGGGCAGGGTGGGCTGATCAGAAGTGCATTCATGTGTCCCTTATTTCCCTGTCCTGTCAGACTCAGGGAGATCCCAGGTCTCTGTACATGCTTAGATATGAAAGGAGGAACTCTTAGGGTCATAGACACCATCCCAAAGGCTCCATGAGGTCCCAGAGTCTCAGTGCCCCAAATAATCTCAGTTGCCTCCCTCTTTTGTTCCCACAGCCTGGTTATCGCTCAGCTGTGAGGTCTACTCTGTTGAAGAGAGATGGATGGAGCTGGAGAGGAACAAAGGCTTATCAACGCATCTCCAGTCCTTGGGGTGGCTGGCATTCCCATCCCACCTCCTGGACCCAGGGTGAGATGGCTTATAGGTACCTTAACCTCACATCCCAGCCTCTTGAGACTTCCCTCTGCTCCCTCCCCCCAAAGAATGAGAGAGTTGGACAGATGTTCCCTTCCTGGAAGTGGCCAGTGGGCAGCAAAAGCTGGTTATGCCCTGGATGCTTCCCAAGCTTGGTTGATGGTCCAGGCTCTGACAGCAATGGTCCTTAAGAACCCAGTTCCAAAGGGACGGGCTGGGCTATGCTCTAACATCCCGGACAGCTAACGAGAGGGCATCAGGTACATGGGCTCTGTAGCCTGGAGACAGGGACACTTGGGTGACCTAGGCAGATGACCTGAGCACATCCTTGCAAAGAGGTGGGAATGGGTGCTGCTGGTAGTGGCCGAAGACCTCAAATACAATGGGCTGGCTCTTGATGTACTCGATGAAGGACTTGGTCACCTCTACCGCAATCTAGAAGGGAAAGAAGGAAGGCGTGAATCGTATCTCAAAGTGCCCAAGAAAACGCAGCACTATAGGCCCTGCCCTCAGCATCAGTTCCAGCCATGACATCCCTGGAGGTTCTGAGTCTGTGTCTGCTCAAGGATCACTGTGAGCAGTTTTCAGGAGCTCTATTCTGACCCTAGGCTCCAATTTTAAACAGCACAGATCCCCCTGCTACCTAGCTGTAATGTCAGCATCCCCACATGGCACTGGAGGGTCTATAACCTGGTGCCAGACAGCTCCCAGAACAGTTAGCTCAGAGGAGAAAGAATGTATGGGAAGGGAAAAACACTCTTAGCCTTGTAGAAGGTCCTTGGGTGTTGGAGGATAAGGGCTAGGACCTACATTTTGGACATGGTAGAAGCCAAGAGGGGGTCCCCTGCCAGTGTTCTTCAGGGGCTCAGTGGAGAAAGCCTCATCATGGCGGTGAATAAAGCTGCAGATCAAGAAGAGGAAGTTGGGGTGAGGACTTGCAGTAAGGGCCTGTGGCCTCACTGGGCATCACGTGACCTCCATGGCCCCCAGCACAGCCTACGTGGTTGCACCTCCCTCAGGAGAGCACCCTACTTCCCAGCAGCCCAGGGAACAGACAACAGGCTCACTTGAACTGGCAGAAGATGTCGGCATATTCGGCAGAGATACTGGATGCCTGCAGGACTGTTACACGGAAGGTGAAGGTGCTGCCCAGACGGAGGTGGTCCAGGGCTGTGTCCAGAGGCCCATCCAGGGCAGTCTTCTCAGGGCTATCTAGGAGGCCTTCAGGAGTCACAGCTGTTGGGAGCAGAGCGATGGAGCCTCTACTCTAGATTCTGTGCTCTTCAAGCCCTGCTCCCACAAATCCGTGTCCCATACAGTGGGGCTGCACCTACCTGAGCAGGTGTTGTTGTTGACCTCATCAGCTGAAGGCCCGGAGTCGGCACCCTGACCCTGGCCTTCTACAATGCGCAGCTCCTCCTGGGAGGTCCCTGAGCGGGACATCCCTACCACAGGGCAGGACTCAGACTGGAACTGTGAAGACATAGAGTTAGAGAAAGCCGGGAAGCTAGATGGTTAAGTTAAAGCCACCCTGTCACAGCTGTAGAGATCTGTGCACTGGGGCCTGGGTCTCTAGGGCCCTGAGCCAGCCTCGTCACTGACCCCCCAGATGAATCACCCACCCTCTAGGCCTCCACTCCCATTGCCACGAGCAGCCCCCTTTGACTGTCTCGTTCAGATGAGCTGAGGTGTGAACTGTCTGGGAGGAACACACAACCTGCCTCAGTGCCAGAGACATAGTGAAGGGAAACCAGGAACCATTCCTGGCCTTCAGTTGTACCCCCAGGGCACCAGGGAACTTCCTGAGGCAGGCCACAGGCAGACTGCTCCATCTTGGACATCCTCAGACTGAGATCTTGAACCAGATAGCTAAATTAAGGCCATCTAGGGAGGGGCACTGCGTGGGATCAATCCCTCCACTGTCTCCTCAGATAGTCCTTTCTGTGTGGGTCAGAGGGTGGCCACAATGGGGCTGTGCTCATTCTCACAGGACTGGGGGAAGGCAGGAAGAAGGGTGGTAGAAAAAACAGTATGCTATGGGAACCCCGAGAACAGCTAACCCAAGAAAGGAGAGAATGGGGGTGCCTGTTCTAAAAGCTGCCTCTACTCACCAGCTCTAGGCCTTGCTGTATGAGACTCAGGAAGATGGTTGGACCAAGAGGGTACTGACAAACTGGGGAAGGGACATTGTGTGTTTTAGACAGCAAGGGATGGGACAGGCACAGTGCTCAGGGAGAGAGGGGGGAAAAGAAAAGACTCCAAGCCCACGGGGCCCTGCCAGAGCTGGCTCTTAGAGCCTAGGGTTCAGTGGAAGGGTTCCTCAGTATACAAGGCAAGCCTTCATAGTACCTTTTCAAAATGCTGGTCGTCAAAGGAGATTTTAGCAGTCCCTGACTGACGGACACCGGAGCCATAATCCGGAGCCTCTTCATCAGCTGCAAGAGGAATGAGCAAGTGATTGGCCAACTTGTTTTCCATAGTGGACAGAGCCAGGCCAAATGGCCCCAGGTGACCAAATTCTTAACTGCAGCCAGCATCACCACCTGCAGCTCTGTCATTGTCAAGACCCAGAGGGATGTCCTTGTCAAGACCCATGCATCATGAGCCATAAGCCCTACACTGTCTGACCTGTACCAGGTGTTCGGGGAGAACCCATCTTGATCCCCTCCACCACCCTCTTGAGAGCCCATGGGCCCTACCATGTCACCTCCAGCATGCGACGACTCCTCTGCTACCACCTAGTCAGCTAACAAAGTCTGATAGCCAGGGCTAGTCCCAGTGGGACTCAGTGGATGAGCTGACCCCAACCCATGGCCACAGGGCAGGGCAGGGGTGACTAGATTGTGTTTCCTAAGTTCCTTTCTTCCATTGCCACAGGTAGGGAAATATTAGTTGTGACTCCAAATACAGTAAGATCCAGTGTCTTCATATACGATCTGGGGACCCCAGGTCAGACTTCATCATAGCCTCTCTTCCTGAGAAGCTAGATGGTTAAGTTAAAGCCACCCTGTCACAGCTATAGAGATCTGTGCACTGGGGCCTGGGTCTCTAGGGCCCTGAGCCAGCCTCGTCACTGACTCCCCAGATGAATCACCCACCCTCTAGGCCTCCACTCCCATTGCCACGAGCAGCCCCCCTTGACTGTCTCATTCAGATGAGCTGAGGTGTGAACTGCCTGGGAGGAACATACAACCTGCCTCAGTGCCAGAGACACACCCCTTAGTGAAGACATCTCAGTAACATTCACTTTCCAGCAGTGTGGCCTGGGTGGTATTGAAGTCTGGGCTCTTCTACCAGCTCATAATCCACCCACTCCTGGCTCTCCTTGCTAGATGGGACCTCTGGACCGGCACTGGGCAAGCACTAACAGTCTACAGGTTCCCTTGACTATGGAGAAAGCGGGGGGAGGGGAGGGGGGGTAACAGGCAGTCCATGTCTCTTGGAGGCAGCAAGGCAATCTCTGGGTCCACCCTAAGTGTGTGATAGGTGGGGACTCCAAGCCAGAGTAGGAGAGTAGTTTCAGACATCCTGGGCTGCACCCGCATGGCTGAGATGCTCCTATCTAGTCCAGGCCAGCCTAGGAGGCCAGAGCCAAGGGCTCAGCACAGGAGACTTTTCCTTCAAGCCCCACCCGCCTACCTGCCTGGGAAGGGGGTAAGTTTCATGTTGGCCACGGGGAGGCCGGGACGTCCAGGGTAAGGCGAGCTTCATACTGGCTCCTGCACAATATTCTTCCTCCCACCTTTGCCTACAGAGGCAAGCCCCCCCCCCCAAGGGACTCAGAGCCACACACACCTGAGATAGCCTGCACCGCCACACGGAGGAAGCCTTTCACCTCTCCCTTCTCGCTGACGATGGCCACGCGGTGCACCAGGGGCACAGGGTACAGCAGGTTGCTCAGGTATACGAAGGCCCTGCAGGAGCAGAGCCATAGTCACAGGTGGCCCTCAGGGTGTGCTTTGAGCTACAGCAGTGACACCAAGGCCGGCTCACACACAACATGAAGCTGCAAAGCAGAGCAAAGCGGCGAGACAGCCAGGGCAGTGAGGAGGGCTGGGAACAGGCAAGGGGGTGGGGGTGGGGTGGGGGTGGGAGGAGGGTTTTCAGGGCTCAGGGGAGACAGGAGGTGGAGGTACAGAGAGGGAGGAGTGGGCCTCAGTGCATGGAGGGCACAACCCAGCTCAGCCTGGACATGGCTGTCTGAGAACAGCTGAAGAGCGGGTTTCAGCCTGCTTCAAGGGCTGGAGGACCTGGGATGAACCAGGACAGGCTAGCAAGCCTCAACGTTTAAGAGTATGGATCCCTACTTCCCCTTGGGCTCCATCAAGCAACTCCTCCATGGAGCTCTATTAACAAACAAACACCTGTGTCCTATCAGCTTACCTGGAGGTCAGACACAACCGGCCCCTAAGTGTCGCCCTTCTCAGGGTAAGTGCAACTCAGAGTGTGTGCGCATCACTCAGAAGCCTAGGCCCGGCCCTGATGCCCCTTCAAGTCAATACCTCCTTGCTGGTGATCCCTCAGTTGGCCTCTCTGTCACCCTGCCTCTCCCACTGTCCCTTCTATGTGTCCCTGTCACATTGAAGTCCCCACACCCTCAATGGTGCCCAAGCTCCTCACAGAATCATCTAAGTCCTAAGGGCCAGCCCCACCTTACAGCCCCCATGTTCAACCTCCCACAGGGGCCAATGGGTCCCTGCTATCTGTCTACTCTCACGGCAACAGCCCATTTCCATTCTCTGGGCTCCATCTTCTGACTTTGAGAATTTGTAGACTCTCCGGTTTTCTGTGCTTTTAATATATGGCAGAGCTTCAGCAAGTTGTTATGGCAAAGCCTTCAAAGTCAGGCCTCATTGGGAGGCAGCTCCCTCAAGAGACCTTAGTGTCCCTGTGGGTGACCGCCCCAGGACTTTCCTTAGCAGAGGGTCCTCTCAGGAAAAGCGCTAGCCAAACCCCTTTGTTCAAGGTTCAATTCCAGTTGGGGAATTGCTATGGAAAGAATATAGAGAGCCCACAGAGGACTGTGAGGGCATACCACACTGGGGCCAGGTGAAGGCCCTGTGATGGCTGTTCAGGGCCTCTGAGCCCAAATGAAACCTGTCTCTGCCTTCCCAAGGCCCTCACCCCCTTGGTTACCTCTCTAGAGGGCTCAGGAGGCAGTGTCACAGAGCTTGCTTGGAATCAATAGAGTCCAGGTTCTGGGCTATCCAGATGTACCCTATTGGCACTATGGAGATACCCCCAGTTCTGTGAGCACCCATAGGGAAACTCAGAGATCTTACACACTCACTTCTTGACCCTTCCCCACTGTCCAGAACTAGGGGTTCTGGAGAAGTACCCAGAGCAAGTCTATACCTAAGTCATATGGTAAGACTTCAGCAGGCAGCCATTCAGGCTCCCTACAGGGCCTATTGTAAAGTGGGACCACCCCAGAGACTACAGGACCAAAAGAAGAAATACATATCCTGGAACGGTGAATGCTCCCCAATGCCTGGAAGGTGGTTTATCAACCTTGTCCTAACAGTGGTACCCCTCGAGTTAGCTAGCTGTGTTCTCCTCTCTTACGGATGTAAAGAGTCCAGAGTCTAGCATGGCCCATCACAGCTGGTGGAATATAACACTCAGGCTCATTTCACAAGGGAAGAAACTGATGCACAAAAATATTAGGCAGAAACCAGGGGTGGCAGCAAGGGCCAGAACTAGGATGGGTCCTGCTAACTAGTTTCCCTTAGTTAGCTCTCAGCCCTGCTGCTCATTGCTTGTCAGTGCAACTAATCACAAATAAATCTTGTATCTCCATCTTTTAGAACGTCCTCCCATCAGACAGGGGAAATTCAGGCTGCCATGGCCCACATCCAAACTGTAGGAACGATGTGTCCCACATCTAACACTGACCCTAACCCGAATCTCTCACTGGAGGCTGGGGTTATGCACTGAAAGAGACCCATTTGTGGCTAAAGCCCCTGGATCCTCACGATCCCTGCACAGGGCAAATGGGAACTGTGGGTCTAGCTATAGCTGTGGGGTCAGATGTTGCAGAAGACAAAAAGAATGCAATGCTCACTTCCCCATCCCCCACCCCCCTTCTCTACGTGATCTATATGACCAACTCAGTCCACTTGGCACTGTGGTGAAGTCATTCATCTAGAAGATACTTCTGGGCCAGGACTGCCTCCCAAGGTTTTGAAGGGGCCACAAGCTGAATCTGGAAGACTTTTGTGCCCCACTCTGAGTAGAACTCATTCAGCCAGCAAACCTGGGAGATGAGGGCACACCTGCTCAGGGGGCCAATAGACTCCAGCCTTCATCTTACCTGTTCTCTGGACACCAGAAACAACAAGACAGTGTAAGCCACTGCAGGGTCACAACACAGCCACACAGCCCTTGCCAAGCTTGGCAAGCCACACCAGCCAACACCCGGCTGCTCTCAAGGCCAGAAGAACACTGTCACAGCCACACTGGGCCAGATAAGGAGGCCTAGCACGGAGCTATCAAGTGCAGCCTCTTGCTGGGTCCACATTTACCCATCTGGTACCCTCCTCAGATCCTCCCCCAGACCTCCCTCCTCTCTGAGTGCCTGCCTCCCTGTCCCCATCTTCTGAATGTTCACTAACTAGGAAATGGGAGCCTCTAGGCTCACTTCAGCTAACTCACCCACATCCCCAGGCCACCTGACATCTAACCATCAGAGACCCTGGATGTGAGGAGGGGCCCTGGTAACGGCCATGAGACAACTGCCCAGGATCCAGAGCGCCTTGAAGCAGACTAAAATACCCGGAAGAGGAGAGGGGGGCACAATGGGCAGAGCAGCACGTGGCGAGGCAGGAGGGAGGAGGCAGCGCTAACCACAGATTGGTGAGGTGCAGAAACGCATGCTGGGACCCAGGGAAGCCTTTCCAGAGGGGACAAGAGTGGGTACCCCAATTTTGCTTAAGCTTTGGAGAGAGAGCCAGCAGCTACCAGAGGATAAAAGGAAAACCAAGGTGGCGCCCTCCTCAGGGCTGGGCCTGCATAGCTGCTGTGCGGAGAAGCCAATTCTTGCCAAACCAAAAAGGTCAGGATGTTGCCAAATGAAGCCTTGCACAGAGCACCCCACAATACAGGGGGCCAGGCCTCTCATGGATGACTTTTGCTAAGTTTGGTCCTTTTGTAAAATCTCAAATCCACAAGAGGGAAAACAAGGTTGGAAGGACCCAGCTCTTTTCATGAGACTGCAGAGCCCACACCCCATTTCTCCTCATGTCATTGTCTCCTGACCCCTTGCCTACCTGACACCCGGAACCACTCCCAGGGCCCAGCAGGCATGGGAGGTCTGGTACTATAGCTCAAGGCTTGTTGGGAGATGCCTGTGCAGAGCTGGTCTGCTATCTGCACCTCTTGCTCAGGCCCAGCAGGGTGGAAGTCCAGACCCAGGGTGTCTCGGAGGGAGAGGCTACCCATTTGTGTCCAGCTGGCTAGCTCACCACAGCTACTGCCAGCCACTGAGAGTTAGGAACACTAATCAAAGATCCTGGCCAGTGATATGGAACTTGCTACCTTCCAAGAGGGAGAGGGGCTCTCACACCATCGCCTCCATTCAAGGAAGAAAGGAAGGAACTCCATTGAAAGTTCATAGTCTATAAGGACTTGTGCTCCAAGGTCAAGAGTTCTGAAACTCCCGTTGTCCGAGAAGCAATCTTAAACTCCAGGAGAGGATGCTACTAAGACTGTTGCTGTTCCAAGCAGGTAGATTACAAACCCTAGCATTTCAGAAGTTATTTGGCTCATTGCTGCAGCCAGCAGCTAGACCCGGTTTCCTGTATCCCATTTCCCCATCCCCAGCCTCTCTCTCACACCTATCCCAGGAATTAAGCGGCCAGGGGATGGGGGTGGGATTCTCAGTAAAGGGCATGTGCCCATTCATCAGGCTGGCCTGGGAGGTCAGGGGCTTGGAGCTATTCTCACCTGCCAGGCTCTACAAAATTAAGGCAGGTAGGTGAGGTCCTTCCTCCCCTGCCCTGGGTGGCTCATAGTCCTGCTCTCAGAACAGCGGCACTGAACGCATAGGGTACCTTTTCTTTGGACAACAGTGGCATAAGCAGAAGCCACTTCAGCTGAACCAAGCCGATTCCCAAGACAAGGGTTTGGGGAATCCTGCCTGAGGACATCTTTCTTCCCCTCTTAAATGTCCCTCGAGCCCTGCACAGGGAGTCATGGAGTCTTGGTCATTTCCTAGGGTCACTACAGGAACTATCCCAGCCATTCAGAGTGGGTACCAGGAGCTCTTGGCTGTAGTTGCATGCTCCAAGCCCCAATCTCTCCTGCCACTGGCTCCAGACTTCCCTGCTGAGCCAGAGCATCCATCTCCCACTGTGAAGACACGAGGGGAACCTGGCTCTCTCAGCCCCTCAGAGGCTAGCCCTAGCCTGCATGGCCCAGAGGGTCCGGTGTCTGCCCCGATGCCGGATTATACCACAGCAGTGCTCCTGTGCAAAAGAGCTGGCTCCTCCCCGGCATGCGTGCCTCAACCTCACCAACCTTCCTACTAAACTGAACAGGGGGGGCCGGTCGTAAAACGGGTCCCGGCCGTCGCACAGCGTGTGCTCCGGAAAGACGTCGTCCTCCAGGTCCTCCTCCTCCTCCTCCTCCTCCTCCTCCTCCTCCCCCACGCTCTGCTCCTCGGCAGGCTCGGTGGTGTCGGAGTCGGGGCTTGAGAAGGTGGGGGAGGGGGTGAGAGCAGCCATGCGCTCGCTCATGCATGTGTTGAGAAGAGGGTAGCTGTTGCAGCCAGAGATGACTGAACTGAGGTTAGTACGACAAGACAGAAAGAAGTTAACACCAGCTACTCCGGGGAAGGTGGGGCGGGGCGGGGCGGGACAAGGAGGACTTCTGTTTAAAACCAAACACCAACCATCAAGAAAGCTGCCTTAAAAGACAAGGAACAAAAAATACACCCAATCTCTGGGCTGGGAAGAGAAAACAAAACAAAACACCCCAGACTAACAACAACAGAATCCATGGTCAGTAGAAGGCTCTGGAAATCACCAGCAGCAGGTATGAGTGACAACGAGGGTCCACACTGGCCATAGCCAAAGCTCTTTGAGGATCTCCTCAGATAACATGGGGGGTCGGAGACTAGGTACAGACACCAGATTGGAAAACAAGGAAGGAGCTGGTAGTCTCTAAACTTGCCTCTGTGTTCCCACCCCCAAAACACCAGTGACCTAGAATGCCTTTAGGCCCCTGGGTGCTTGGACAACACACACACACACACACACACACACACACACACACACACACACACACACACACACACACACGGACACACACGGACAAGTATCACAATAGGTGTAGGCAGTAGTGACAAGATGGCACCCGGGTCTCCTAAAACAGCTGGGCATGCAGATGCATGATGAGGGATGACTGAGGTAAGAACAAGTGTGGAATATGCCCCTTCTTGACTTCAGGCCAGGACAGTTCAGGGTCTAGGCTCTGACTCCACTGCCCTCTCTCTCTGTGTGTCTCTCTGTCTCTGTCTCTGTCTCTGTCTCTGTGTCTGCTCTCTCTCTCTCTCTCTCTCTCTCTCTCTCTCTCTCTGTCTTTCTCTGCAAGGACAGGGAGGAGGTACCCACCTGCCCACCAGCCGGAACCAGGGGAAACGGTCATAGAAGGGGTCCCCGCCGGTCACCACGTTGTCACAGTCCTCGACGACGCTGGAGGGCACCTCTGCGGCCCTGTCATACATCTCCCGCATCAGGTCCAGGCGCTGTCTGTTGGGGTTCAAAGACCATGGAGGCTCAGACCAGTGCCCATAGGTAGCCTGGCTCTCCATTCCTCCTAGGGCATCAGACCCAGCATGGCTCTATCACCATCATCCTGTCAGGGTCACAGGCTCAGAGGTCTGCCAGCTAGTAACCCCTCTGTGGTCCTCAGAAGTCAGCATCCACAGCAACCGTGTAAGTGAGAAGGCAGTTCACCACAAATGCCTCCCTAGTCTTCCCCAGTGACAGCAAAGGTGAGCTGAACAGAGAACTACAGCAACTCAGAAACGGGACTGGTATCATAGCCCTGAAGGCTCTTGTAGTGAGCTCAAGGGAGGCAGAGAAAGGGATGGAGAAGACAAATTTTTGTTTTGTTGTTTTGTTTTTCAAGACAGGGTTTCTCTGTGTAGCCTTGGTTGTCCTGGAACTCACTCTGTAGACCAGGCTGGCCTTGAACTCAGAGATCCACCTGCCTCTGCTTTCCCAGTGCTGGGATTACAGGGGTACACCACCACTGCCCAACAAGACAAAGTAGTTTTAAATCTCACCCCTGAGGTAGGACAAAATTTAGGAGGAAGAAAATGAGATTGTGCTCTCTAGGGCTCAGTTTGACTTCTAGAGGGTTAAGTGTCCACTACTGATGGTGTTATATTCAACCTAACTTCCTAGGAGGGCACAGGAGGACAGAGAGCCTGTGGGCACACACAGATTTAACAAGAAAAGGGTTGCCTATTAGTCATGTTTTGCTGTCCACATTTGCCATCTTCAGGAGGCCTGGCTAACCGAGAAGAGCCCTCTCTATCTAGCTCAGTGGTTCTCAACCTTCGTAATGCTGTGACCCTTTTAATACAGTTCCTCATGTTGTGGTGACCCCAACCATAAAATTATTTTTATTGCTACTTCATAACTGTAATTTTTCTACTGTTATGAGTCATAATGTAAATCCCTGTGTTTTTCAGAGTTCTTAGGTGACCCCTATGAAAGGGTTATTCATCCCCAAGAGTTCATGACCCACACACAGGTTGAGAACTTCTGATCTAGCTACTCCCTAGAGATAGCTAGCAACTCATTGGTGAGCTTGCCTTCTGCATACAAAACAACAGACCCCAAGTCCACACCCACCTCTCCTCATGCTAAACTCTCACACACCTGACCCATGTTCTGTCTGCCCCCAGGACAGTAGGAAACTAGGAAGACCCCTTTACCAAGTCTGGCCTCATTCCAGGGAGCTGGTCCATAGAGACCAGTTGTCCCACATTTTCCTCAGAAGTCCAAGGAACACTCTGGCTTTCCTACTCCTGGCCTGCTCTGGTGCCCAGTCATGGCCCTGCAGGTTTGTGCCTCATATTTCCAGGGCTGTGAGTACATTCTACTCTTCTCATGGCAGACGTCTGTGCCATTACCTAGTCACCTTTACACACGAAGACTTGGCATGATCTAGAGGAGGAGACCAAGGAGGCAGAAGCATTCTCACAACACACAAGCAATGGAAAAACCTCAGCGATGGCGGGACACTACAGATGCCCTTCCACCTGCCCAGGCCCTCAGCCTTCTGGGGGCTGAGGAGAAAATTTCCTTCAGGCATGCAGAGTAGAGAATCCAGGGCACCCCTGTCTCTGAGGCCCTTGGCACAGGCCTTGCTGGAGACACTGAGCCACCTTCCAGTCCCTTCTACTGCCTAAGTGCTCCTTCAGAAGCAGACAAAACGTGACACCAGGAGGCACACTGGCATTGTTGTGAAGCAGAACCCAGTCTGTCTCTGTCCCCGGGGAGGACCCCGTCTACCTCCACCTCAGTGCCCACCAGCTGTACCTGAGCTTCTCTAGCGTCCAGTAGTGGGTGGCCCCGTTCTTCTGATCCTGCACCTCCACTGCCACAATGGTTCGAGGGAAGGGGCGTGTCTCTCGGTCTTTGGCGGCTTCTGGAGGCAGTAGGTCTGGCGGCAGTGGGGAGTAGAGGGTGTCTGTGAGGAGGACGAACTGGAACTGGACCTGGAAAGGGCAGAAGATGACCGTTCACCCACGCCTTGCTGAGTGGAAGCCAGGTTCCCAGGGGGCTTCTCCCCACACCCCCGAGATCTCAGCTCTATATTCCATAGTTCACCAAACCGTTCAAGCTATCACTGAAAAAAATGCCTGACACCCCTCACCCCGTCCCCACCACTGCTGTTGACTCCCAAACAGAGCCAGCAAGAGATCAGTTCCAGCCACCCCCAGTGCTTCCTTCAACCTCCCACACTGGATACCTCATTCAGGCAAGGGCCCAGTCAGCTCTAGGGCCCAGAACTAGCCCAGAACTCATGGGGAAACCCCTCTGATGGGTCCCACCTTCTTCTTTAGCTCCACACTGATGGCGTTGGCCTCCTTCAGGAAGATGGCATTGCCCCACAGCAGGTCCCGTAGAGAAGTGAACTGGTACCACTTCCATTTCCGGAAGGCCCAGAGTGCCAGCTCACACTCCCGCTCGGTCCACTGGACTGTGGGAGAAGCCATGTGGGTCATCAAAGAAAGCCACAATATAGCCTACCACAACCTGAGCTCCAAAGGATCAAGATGGCTTGGCAAGGCCAAAGGACTAGCTGAGTGGACGCTGGGCCCAGGCCACACTGCAGCTGGTCTGTAGCCCCTTTGCAGTCACTGTAACCAGAGGTCAATGTTAAAGGCTAACATGGAAGACTTGCTGGCTTCTGGCCCTCTCTCCCCAGATACAGACTCTGGTCAGCCCCTACCATGCTGGGCTGGAGGCCCCATGCTCTCATTCCTGATTTCATACTAAACCCTCTTGGCGTGGAGAAAGGAGACCCCAGCAGAGAGACCAGCCAATCAAGTGTTGTGGAAATGCCCCAGGTCACCCAAAGATTAATTGGGCTCCCCAGATGAGCTTCCCTAATTGGCTGAAAGTCAAAGCAACTCAGGATCCATGTCACCATTGTCACCATGTCATCTGCCTGGCAGGACTGCCAGTGGGGAAGAGCACTCTTGGGAGAGCAAGGGCAGAGCGGAGGCCCACATGCCCTCTGTTCATGGGGCCCTCTTGAAAAAAGGGAACCCTCAGATGAGGTGCAAAGTGAACCAGGTCTTTGGTGGTCTCTACATACCACACAGTGAACAAAGAGAACCCTTGCCAGCACCTGTGGTCCTGGCCCATTCCCATTAGCAAGCGTGTGCCTGTGTGTGAGAGAGATGTGTGGTCACTTGCTTCAGTACAGCCTCCTAAATCCTGTCCGTACAACAGTATCCAGAATTAAGGAGGTTTATCTCCCAGGGCAACAGTTCAGACCAGTTGACTTCCTGCGAGCCACCTGGGACCTGCTCTTTCAGTTCACAAGCCATCTTCTTGAGTCCTTGAGTCCTTACCTTCATCCTCTGGCTCTTCCTCCTCCTCATTCACCTCTGGGTAGTACCTGGAGTCCATCTGCTTCTGTAGGGCCTCCAGCTTACTCTCATAATCCTGAAGAGATAGGCAGGGCCTGAGAGATGGAGACAGCCTCACCCCAGCCCACTGGAGAGCAAGAGGGGGGCCCGGGCAGCAGAGAGGGTGGCCAGAGGGAGCAGAGGTCCACTGTCCAAGTGTGCTAGGGCATAGAGGGTCTGGGAAGCTCGGTGGGTATCCTCACCAGCCTCTGCTGCTCCAGCAGGTATGTGGCCTCTTCGCGTTCCCGCCGGTACTGGTCCTCCAGCTCCTGAAGCCTGCAAGAGAACATCAGGTGAACACAAGGCCATCAGACTCGGCGGGCAGGCAGCTGGCGCTAGGCCTCACCTCTGCTCCATCTCCTGCTTCATGTCAATGCCCTGCTTCTCCAGCAGCTCACGCTGGGCGAAGGCCCAGTCCACTGGCTCAGCAGGCGTCTCTGCACAGGGTGTTCGCTCACGCTCTTGGCGGGCCTGCTCAGGGTGGTTAAAGCGGAACACGTGGCTCTTTCCCATGATAATGCGGTTTCCTGGGAGATGGAGGCAAAACCAGGCTTGGGGTACCTGTGATTTTCAGGTACCCTCAAGGGGTGGGAGAAGAAGAAAAGAGAAAGGGTACAGGCACTTCATTTGCCTGGGTATCCCAGCATCACCTACCTCGGGAAGACCATCCAGCACCCCCAAACCCTAGCTCCAAAATCATCTTTCTCCTTGGAATGAGTCCCTTTGCTGTCTCCCAAATCCAGCCCCTTGACTATGTGTCTTAGGTTTTGTAGAAGGGATTTGGTAAAGTTTAGAGATACAGGCTATAGAAACCCTAGGATGCTGTAAGGAGAGCTTAATTCTGGCAGAAGTGCAAAGGGTTCCAACACTGATTAGAAAGCAGCTGTAAAGACAGCTCATGAGGCTCCAGATGAGAAAGAGAGATCCATTAGGACTTGGGCTAGAGGAAAATTATTTATGTTCTGGCCAAACAAAACAAAACAAAAACCACGGCTATGTTTTGCTCATGTGCTAAGACTGTGTGAGAGGCCGAATGTCAAAGTGTTAGTTTAATTTAGCGGAAGAAATTCCAAGGCCGCATAGCATCCAGGTAGCCATGGCAGGGGCTTTAGCAGCTGCTTTGGCCAGGTTTACAGTAAGAATGGGGAGCAGTCACCATCGCAGAAAAAGATTTGAAAACCTTGGGGGTTTTGAAAAGAAGCACATTTACAAGTTAGAGCCAAGAAAGCTGTGTACACAAGCTGTCTCAGTAAGTACTTCCCTGTGTCCAATCATCCAGACACTCAGTGGCCACCGCAGCCACGATCCAAGCAGGCCTAGTTACCCCTCAAGCTAGCAGCAGGTTTTAGCATTGCCCAAGTGATGCTGATTTTGCAGCTGGGTGAATCATTAGAGTTATGTAGTTACAGAGGCTTTCCAACAGATTTCAAAGTAAAGTTCTGAGAGGTCAGGCATATATATATATATATATATATATGTGTGTGTGTGTGTGTGTGTGTGTGTGTGTGTGTGTGTGTGTGTGTTAAACCCCTCACAGGCAGACCTTGAGAGGACAGTGTATAAAGCTGCGAGAGTAAATACTGTGTTACTGCGAAGACCCCAGCATGCCAGAGATGCCAAGAACACAGAATGTCTTCTGAGGAAAGCCATGAGCCAGAAGCAGAGCCTTTCCAGGAAATAAGCCTTGTGGGCCACAGCTGAAGAGGGCCGAGGGATGAGACTACCGAAGCCTTTAAAGTTCACAACATAGCACCACATGCCTTGGCTTCTAAACATGGAGCTATAGGACTTATTGTTTGCCCTGCTGAGTTTTGACTTGCTTCAGCCCCGTTCCTCCTTGCTAAGTTTCTATTCCTCCCCTTCAGTGTGGGAATGTATACCCTGTCTCATCATATACCAGAAGTGTGTCATTTCCATTTTGGTTTTACAAGGGCTTGCCACAAAGTTTGCCCTGAGTCTAAGAGGACACCTTATACTCGGGCTCCTAAGCAATGATGGAACTTTCCATGTGTGGAGACTCTTGGAGACAGATGGAATACACTGTGCATTGTGAGATGGACACAGGCTGGGAGACTAGGAGTAGAATGTTGTGGGTTCAATATGGCGTCTCCCTCAAAGGTTCAGATGTTGAAGGCTAGGGGTCCAGCCAGGGGCACTATGGGGAGGTGATGAGACCATGAGAGCACTAACTTCATTGGCGCTTAAACTACCGGTGAGTTCACAGTAGATGAGTGAGTCACCAGGGTGCGGGCTTGTTGGAGGAAGTAGAGGGTATGCCCTTGAAGGGTAGATCTTGTTCCCAGAACCTTCATATTCTCACCTCTGCCTCCTGGCTACGGAGAGCTGTGCAACTCTGCTCCACCATACCCTCCCACAATGAAGCTCTGACTACCACTGGCCCAAAAATGGAGATGGACTGAAGCCTCTGAAACTGTGAGCCAAAAGCAATCCTCCTTCTCCTGAATTGTTTCCCCGGGTACTTTGTCATGGCCACAATGGTGACTGACTCTCCTGTAAGTCAGTTCCTAGGGAGTCTCCTTACACATGTGTGCATGTGTCATTACTCATCTGCCCAGCTCTGTCTTCAGCCACGTGTATCTCCATGCCTCCCATCATGCAGACAACAGTTACATTGTCTGGGGATATCTGATAGGACTTTCCTGGAGGAGACTTTAGCAGCTGTATGTGTGTGGTTTTTATAGCAGCAGGGTGGGAAATTTGTTTAATCCCAGGAAAATGGTGTTGAAGAAGGTGGTAACCTGTCCCACACTGACTGCTCTGTAATACCACAGTTTGGCCAACCATCTGTCTGTCTCCTGCCCTCTCTCCCGAGCTTAGTCCAACAAAGTGACCATTCAGGACCTCCATTAACCCAGTATTCTGTGAGTGGAGCCTCCTCTGCCTTTGTAGTCTCAGGTCCAGGCACTTTAGTCCTCAAGAGACCAGTTTGGGGACTAGAGGGTCTCAGGGCTGCTCAGGTGTCCATAGCAAAGCTACCTTTTGTTGGGATTAAACTATGCCCGAGAGGATGAGCACAAAGACTTCGATTTGACTACCTTACAGTCCCCTAGTGCTCCCAGCCATACCTGACCGCAGGATGCTGGGCTCAGTGACTTTCTTGCCATTGACGTACGTGTCAGCTCCTTCACAGGGCTCCAGGGTCACCACGGCTACGAGACACATAAGAAGGGCACTGTAAGAGGTCATTGCTTCGGTGGCTCAGCTCTCTTGGCCCCTGGTGGGCACCATTCAGGTTCCTTATTCCTGGATGGCAATACAATCTGACCAAGCGTAAGACTTCTTGGATGAACCCAGGGTTCCCATCATTTAGTCAAGGAGAAAAATACCAAGAAGGAGACACATGGGCCCAAGCCAAGACTAGGTGGGAGGGGGGGCAATGCTGGGCTTGACTTCTCATGTTCTTACTCAGGCCTCTAAGTGGACAAGACTAAGAAATAGTGGCTAACATGTCCCCAGAAGGCCCTAGTTCCCTATGACTCACCTGCACAGAAAAGAAGTGGGGATTTGTGGGTGGGGAAATCTAGGAGTGACATTTGTCCCAAGCACCGTTTAGGGCCACCATCCCAAGGTGGTCAAGTTAGACAGGGATTTGGTAATGGAATCAAAGACTGAGGATGGTCAGATGCCTTCTGGCTTGGACACCAGCTCTGTACTCAGAGGCATGGACACAGTGTCGGTACACCAGCAGGGCCGGCCCAGCACTGGGCAGCTCCATCTTCTGCAGGCAGTGGTAGCCAGACCACAGACAGCTGCTCCCCAACCGACAGGAGAGCATGCTCTCCAAACCACTTCAACACTAGAGTGGGCTCCATCCACGTAGCCCGAGGTTCCTCTGCCTACACATCCCTACCTGCTTGCTAACACTTAGCAACGTCCTTGCCCCAGCACCCACCATGCCCCTGGGCCCCAGCCTTCCAGGCAGAATATGGCTCCCCAGAGCAAAAGCCGCTTGGCCACAGGAGTCACCAGGCCTCTCCCAAAAACCTTTCTAATAGAGGGTGTCACTCAGCTGTCCTTGGGGCTCATACTGTTCCTGTACTGGTGTGTTTCAGGATCCACTTAGAGCCCAGAAGCTGGATAGGGGTGACCCACGAGGTCTCACGGATGCCAGGTCAGCAGACGGGGCAGGGTGGGGGCCGGAGGACGACACTACCTTCTCCGCCTCCCCGGGAGTCGCTCCGGAAGACGCAGTGCTCCTCCTTGATGAAATGCCCACTCAGCACAATGTCTTGCCGCCTCTCTGCATCTTCTCTGCCCACTCTGTTGAGGAACCACGGCAGCATAGCGGCAGGGCCCCGAACACACCCACTCTGCCTGGCTCACTCCTACGGGCAGCTCCCAGGGATGCCCAGCTGGGTTTTCACGTTTCATTTTTGGTTTTGTTTTTAAATACCAAGGTATATGTACTGTGGGAATATGGGGACGTGAGAGTGGGCGAGAGACCACCAGTGCAGCCCAGCTGTGGGGAGATCCAGATGGCCCCAGGAGCACTTCAGAAAAAGCGTTGTGGACCACATAGAGCTGCTATCCAACTCAGCTCGTACGAGACAGTGCGGGCTAGTGGGGATAGGGGACCTACACTCCCCAAACCACTGGATCCAGGCTGACTGGAGATGCTATAGCTCTCTCACCTTGTAATCCCCTCAGCTGCTACCCCTCCCTCCACTCAATGACCCATCCAGCCCCTACCTGGTGACCCCGTCTTTGATGTAGTAGAGGAGGCACTCAGACATCAATGGGTCCTCATTCAGGTTGACAAGATGAGGTGTCTGGGGAGAAACAGAAGGGTCACTCTCCTGGGGGGGAAGCAGAATCCTCACAGTGGCCATCCTGCCCGCCCTCTGCAGGCACCAGACTACCACCATCCTCAGATCCGGGCTTGCTGGGGACACAGTGCCCTCCCCAGCCTGGCAGAGAAGAAAAGAGACATGGAGTGCAAGGGTACCCAGGGAACCTTTAGTTGGGGCACCCAGAACCCCAGAGCCCCAAGCTCAGCTGGCCTCACCAGATTGGCAACTCCTCGTCAGGAAAATGAAGGACAAAGAAAGTCCAGACTCAGGCCTTCCTGACAACAGCAGGCTCAGGAGGGCCTGAATATTTTGTGGGGAACTTGGCTGCTGGGGGCATCTGGGAGACCCAGCTCCCAGTTCTTGGAAGGCTTCAGGTAAGGGTTAGATGGAATCTGTGTTTGCACTGGGGGGGGATTCTAGATGTGCAGGGCACATGCTGGGCTCCAGGGTTGGTCCTGCCCCCCACCCCAAGAGTCCTAGGCACCTGCCTCTGTACCATAAAAGGATGCTCCAGAAAGGTCATTCCAGGGGAACAACCTGGAACCAAAGGCTCTCCAGCGAAACTATCAGCAAGCAGGATAAGGGCCCTGGTCAAGAATAGTCTCCCCAGAGGCCTGGGAAGAACCAGCTGATGGAGTCACCACTGGGCTACTTAGGACCTGCATGTTGGCTAGCATCCCAACTCCAGGTCTAGATGTCTGCTTCCTGTGACCCCACCCCATTGATAGCTGCCTTCTGTCTCCTGTCCCAGATCGTTCTTGCTTTTGCCCCTCCTGCAGGATTCTAAGGAGTCATCTTATCCCTGTGTCCCAAGCCAGGGTCCTGTAACAAGGAAGAGGTGCCAGGATGGGACTGCTTCCTGTTTCCCCAGGGTACCCTGGGGTGAGCCACTGCCATGTTATACTATAAATCCAAGTGCACCCTTGAGCACGGGTGCAGAGTCCTGACCATCAGTGCCAGCCATCCCCAACTCATCCAGCCAGGAAGAGCTCAATGGAGGTGGTATCACGACGACTCAGCAGGCCTTCCTACTTTCCCTGAGTCCTGGAAACTCTGAGGTCCTCACAGAGTCCCAAGCTAGACCATGACCTTTCCCAGCCCTTCCCAAACTTTGGTCACAGAGGTGTCCGGTCACAAGCTCAGCCGCCTAATGTTATGCACTGGCAACGTGGAGCCTTACTTGGACCCTCGCAGAGATACATGGTGGGGACTCTACAGTGCTGTGTCCTCTGCTCCTGGGTGGTACAGCAGTCTTGGAATGCCAAAAAAAGCCTCTCTGGCCATGTATTTCACATTTGGGCAAGTTTAAGAGAACTGCTCTCTGTGTGTGCAGTGAACCAGCTACAGTGCCTTGAATGGCCTGGCTAGAGCCCACAGGGACACCTACACCTGGGTCTCTCTCCATGACCCCAGCCTGCCACCTCAAGCTCTCATGTGATGCATTGTTTCCAAGCAATCCCAGACCAAGGCAGGGCAGCAGACTCTAGGGAAGCTGCCCACAGGTGTCTGGCCCAATCTCTCAGATGCCCAAGCCACTAACTCCACTTCCCTCCAGGGCAGCCTTTCTTTGACACAAAACAGGGCCTAGAAACTGGCAATGGCTGGGGACCAGACTATATTCCTGGACTTTTGCCACTCTGCCTTGCAGCCAGGGAACTGCTCTGGGAAAGGAAGGTCAGAAGCTTCCAGAAGTAGCAGACTCAGGGTGGAGGTAGATCCACAACACTCAGCTCTCCACCCTGGGCATCTCCCCCAAGTCTTGCTACAATCTTGACAAACCGAGTGTAAACCTCAAGCAGTCCCGAGCCCCACGGGATGTTTCTCAGACAGCAGGATGTCCCACCACACAATGGAAAGTCTAGGTAAGGCTGGCTCATGCCTGTGCCAGAACCCCATCCTGCTACTCCTTCCCCAGGGACCCTGCCCACTTTGACATCCACCAGTGGTCCAACACCTTGTCCACATCGGCCCAGCTCCTACCTTTTTGGGAGAAAACACACCCAAGGTGCCACCATCTTCTCTCATGGCCACACCCATCTCAGCCAGCAAGGCTTCCCTGGAAGACAGAGCTTCGGTCAGCACAAGCTCAGAGGTTTCCAGACCTAGCCCCACCCTGCCTGACCCACCCACCAACCAGGAACTGTCAGCAGTGCCTGGGCAGTGTCCGCCTGTAGGAGTGTGCTCACCCACAGATCTGCTCTTCGAGGCCTCAATGGCCAGTGGCCAGTGCCACATGTTAGCTGCTTGGGTCAGGCAGCACAGATTTGTCCCATGGCAGACATGCAACCTCCCCCCAGGGTTTGGGTTTCCAGGTTTGGGGGCCAGGACTCTCTGGAATGTTCAGACCCCTACCCCCCACTGCCCACCTCTCCATCCGGATGGCTTCCGTCCGCCGCAGCTTCTCCTCCCAGGTCTCGTTGAGCTCAGCAATGATCTTCTCTGTTTCCTGGGGAGTGAGACAGAGCAGGGTGAGACCCCAGTTTGTGCCTGTGCTGTGGGGTGGCTTGTCAAAGGACACGGGGAGCCAGGAAAGAGCCTGCAGAGCCCCGAGGCTCAGATGCCCAGGCACCTCCCAGCATAAGAGATTCTGCAGGATCAAGGTGAAGTACAACAGACTTTCCTGAACACACCCCATAGAACAAGGCCAGAAAAACAAATCAGGAGTGAAAAAGAAGCAAGTGTCCCAGCACCCACGTGGCAGTTCCGGGGGACCCTGACAACCATGGCAAAAACCAATGCACATAATTTCTTATTGTTGTTTTGTTTTGTTTTTTGAGACAGGGTTGCTCTGTGGCTTTGGAAGCTGTCCTGGAACTAGCTCTTGTAGACCGGGCTGGTCTTGAACTCCCAGAAATCTGCCTGCCTCTGCCTCCCAAGTGCTAGAATTAAAGGCGTGCACCACCAACACCTGACACACATAAAATTTTTTTAAATTATGAATTAATTAATTAATTTAAAAAAGGACCTTCAAAGGCACTTACTTCCCAGGAGTTCTGTTCATTATCCAAATTCATGCAGCCTGATGCCTGAATGCACTAGCTATTCTGGCTGCTGTTGCAGGGCTGGCCTCAGTGCCTCAGGGTAGCTGCATACCCAAGACTTCCATTATTACACCACTCTGATCTTGAGAGGTGAGGCTATATACAGGGGTATCCCAGAGGTCACAGGCAAGGGTGCTCCCTCACTTCTCTGAGCCTCCCTTGTCCTACAGGCTGATGCCCATCACCCACCCAGGAGGGCCCTAGACCAGGTAGTCCTCACCTTCAGCCTTTCGATAGCCTCCTCGCTGCCTGGGGCAAACAGGATGCGCTCGTGGAGACTGGACACAGAGGCCGCACGGCTGGACAGGGCTGAGAGCGAAGATGAGGGGCTCATGCCCACCAGAGCATTGGTCACTGTGGAGAGATTGTTAGGGGCTTGGCTTAGCTCGGCCCCACCACAGTTACGGTTACTGTTCTCAAGGTCGAACACATCTAAGGCATTCTGAAGGGAAGGCAAGAGAGAAAGAAGGAGAGAAGAGAAAGAAGCAGGTGGGAAAAGCAAGAGGCAGGGTCAGGGGAGGCAAGAAACGGGAAACACAGGCAAGGCACAGCAGCCTGGCCCAGCTGCCCAGGACAAGCGCATGCAAGGTCTCCTGCCACCCTCAGCCCTGCCACTCACCTGCCTGACCCATGGGCCCTCTTCCCTCAGCAGCACCCACAGCCACTCCACTCTCCCTTTGACTGGGGCCTTTTTGCAGCCCCTGTACTTGCATCCAAGGCCCATGCCTGTTAGCCACACCTCACAGTGCCCCTGCACCTGAGGCCAGGAGTTCACCTAAGCTCACTCAGGCACCTGTCCTCCCTACCCCCAAGGTCCATTTCCGTCTTCTGCGGAAGGGCTGCACCTGTGCTGCAAACCAAGCTGTATTCCTCATCCCGCTGAGCCCAGAATGGGCCCAAAGACTACCTGGAGAAGGTGCATGGAGAACACTCCTGAGGGAGCCCCTACTCTTCCACCACCCCCAGAATTCCATCACCCTTAAAGATGGGGAGTTGGGCTGTGACACCTGGAGGAGAGGTGCCAGGCCCTTCCCAGTAGAAGCAGACACACAGCAAAGCAGCAGCCAACACAGGACAGCACGGGGCTCTGGGGAAGTGAACCCCAAGGATCCAGGCCTCAGGTTGGAAGAGACTTGGGAGCACCATTGACATGTTCAGCCTCAAGAGACTTCCAGGGACCCAGATGTGGGGAGAGCTGGAGCTGGAGAAGGAGCAGGCAGAGGTAGGCTTGGGCCAGGAGCCGGGAGCCAGGATAGCATGGCTTTCTGGCCCTCCGAGTCCTCAGGCTCTACCACCTGACCTTCTAGAGCCGAAGGGTGCTCACGAGTCTAGCCCAAGTCTCCTTGGATGCACTCTGCCTATTTATTGCCTCAGTTTCCCACACAGACAGAGGTGAACCAGGAACATGGCTTGGAGACAGATGGAATCCCCCATTGTTGAACAGCCCTGAAGTAGGGGAGGCAGAAGAGGTTGTGGGGTCTCCCTCCCCACCCGTGCTGCCCTGTGGCCCCCATGGCCGGGATGAAAGCAGGGGTGCAGAGCAGCAGTGGGGAATACACACATTTGGGTCCTCCGGGCACAGTGTTGGCTATGGGGAGGGCAGGCAGGGGAGGAAGAGACAGAGAAACAGAGCAGTTTGTCCCCAAGGGTCCATGTACCCGTCTCACAGAGCGAATAGCTTAGGGGAGAGTAGGTCTTCAGGGTAGGGACATAGGACCCACCAAAATCCCAGCAGCTGCAGCTGGCCTGTGGGCTTCCAGGAAACATTCCCTGGCCTGCTTGGGCCAGCTCCAAACCCAAACCATGCAATCCATCCAGGCCAAGGCCAGAAAACCTGGCCCAGTCCTTGCCCGCCCAGGCCTCCCACCCCGCGGCATTCTGCCCAGGAGCTGGAGGAGGGATGAAGTTCTGGGCAACTTCAACACTTCCCGACAACTGTGTCAACACCACATGAGTAGGACACAGCCCCAGGAGAGAGGGCACGAGGCACAAGAGGTCCTCAAGTCTGAGGCCCCTGCCCTACCCAGGGCAGACCGGCATGGACACTCACTGTCAGTGATATCGCCAAGACCTTGGGCGTACAGCAGGTCTCGCAGCCTGGTCACTTCATCCTTCAGTTCTCGAATCAGCTTGTTGTTAGGGTCTTCGTTGATAATGGCATTGCAGCGGATCTGTTTGGCCCGGTCTGCGTATCTGGACAGCAAAGAGACACAGGAGTTGGGGGTAGGTCCGCAGAGCAAGCCCAGGGGCGCTCAGAACTCTGCCTGGTGAGTTCGGCTGGGGAGAAAATCTTTGACCTAGGCTGGCAGAATGAGAAATCACCCCTCTGCCCTAAAGGATAGCCTCTGGGACCAGTGTCCAGGAACAACCTACAGGTGGGATAGTCCAGCCTGCCTTGTCTACTTTGGGGAACTAGGGGTCAGGGGCAGAAGGCACAGGGCAGTGTCCTTCCCCAAACTGACCACCCTTGGACTTGAATCTGGTATCCGAGGGTAGAGAGGGCTATTCTAAAACTGGGGTGCAAGATGCATGTGTGTGTGGGAATGGCCACACACGTGTGTCACAGCTCAGCATGCTGTTTGCCGTCACAGGGCACATGTGATGCCATGTGACACAGGCTCCATTTTCCACAGAAAGTGTACACTCTGTAGAGGCCAACCATTCCCAACCCAACCAATCAAGCTGCCTTCTGCCCCCACGGTTCTCATCTGAAAAATGTCCACCTCATAGTGGGAGATTTGGGGAGAGCTTCTTGGACCTTATTTGCTAATTTAAAGTCCTCCACTCCCACAGCCAGAAGCATGGCTTTTCCAGCCCGGGGTCACAGGGCTCTGGGCCACCATTAGCCCTGAAATTGACTCTAAAGGATAATAGGGACAGAACTGGGCCCACAAGCACCCTGGAGCTCCAGCACAGTTATTGCTGGCCTCTGAGTTCCCAGAGAACACTCCCCAAAAGAACACCCTTTGACTGGTGTTGGCTGGATCATGGAAAGACATGTTCTTACTCCAGGGTCACCTGCAGAATATACATACCTCAGTGTGCTGAGGGTCTCATCATAGTTGATGTCTGCTGGGCTGAGGGCTGCCACCATGGCTGTCCTTGAGTTGCCACCTGTGGGAAGATAATCGGTTTGTGTACAAGGTCTTCTTACTGCAGGTACAGGTGGAGATGACGAAGTCCAGAGAGGAAACTCAATCCCAGGCCTGTGTCTCATAGACAGTGACAGGTCGGGCCTCCCTTGACTGCCCCTCAGCTCTCATTAGCCTTTGCCCACCATGGGCTTCCTTTTCCCTACAGCAAAGATAAGTCGTGGAGAGCTTGTTTTTGGTTTTCCGTTATTGTTTTTTGTTTGTGTGGAAACTTGTTTCAGTATTTGTGGCCAATATTTTTTTCTACTCATTTTTATCATTTCCATTTAAAATACTCTCCTCAGGATTTGACATGAGATTCTTGGCTTAGAGTCGGTTATAGCTAGAGGAGGAAACAGTGGTTCTAGGGCTCCTGGTGGTTGGAGTATTGGATAGTGAATCCTGTTAGGGTCAGCTGGCCTAGCAGCCCAGACAAAGTTACACACTGAGCCTGCTTCAATCCTCAGGACCCCCACTTGTCTGTGCTCCGAGTATGCCCATGCTCTTGCCTGCTTTACCTCAAAGAATCATGTCCTTGGGGCCACATCCCTCTCCAGTGAGTCTCCTAGAGATACTGTGAGGAAAGAATGGCTTGGGCACAGACCCCAAGAACGGTTATATGAGTAGAGGATTCTCCATGAGGCTCTCCTCTAGGGCTAAAACTGTGGTCCTGTGACCTGCTTCTTACTTAGGTCTCATCTCAGGTGAAGGAACAGGCAATTGTGGTGACACTCCTGTCCTCTCACTAGAGCCCATCTGCCCCTATATGCTCCCATGTCCTTGGGGCTGCCGTGACACATGATGCTGGCCTGAGGTGAATATCAGCATAGCCAACTGTGGGGTGCAGAGCCATGTAGCCAAGAAAGCCAGGGAGTCGCACCTAAGATCTAGTTTATCACCCTGGGTGTCAGTTTCTCCAGCTATAAGGGTATCCAGAGAGGACCCTGGGGTCATTTTGGAAAGGATGGGTTCCATGCTGTACATCCGTCAGCCGTCATCTCTCTATCTCTCCCCACTCAGAATTCAGGCAGCAAGGAGAAGGTTAATATCAATGCCTCAAA